>NC_072486.1:547500-682500 GCF_027574615.1 Eptesicus fuscus | reverse complement strand
GTTTGGTTTAGGTTACAATTTAAGGTTATTGTTAGGGTTAGGATTACAATTTAGGGTTAGGTTTATAATTTAGGGTTAGGGTTATGGTTACAATTTCGGGTTAGGGTTGGTTTACACTTTAGGGTTAGGGCTAGGTTTATGGTTAGGATTTTGATTTAGGGTTCGAGTTTGATTTGGGTTAGGATTTTCAGTTAGGGCTAGAGTTATGATTATGACTAGGGTTTGGGCTAGTGTTGTTAGGGTTGTTAAAGTAGTCAAGTCTCAAGGTTGTCAAGAGTTAGGGTCAATGAACAGTGGGCAGAGGTCAAAGGTCAAGGCTCAAGTGTTAAAAATGTAGGGCAAGGACTAGGCCTCGGATAGTGTTAGAACATTATATGTTAGGTTAGAGGGTTTGGGTTAGAGTTTTTAGGATTGTTAGGGTTTTCACGTGTTAGTGCCAAGCGTCAAGGGTCAAGTGTTAGGGTTAGAGGTCATTTGTGGTTTTTCAAAGTTGAAAGGTCAGCAGTTAGTGTCTGGGTCAAAGTGTGGGGTCAAGTGTCATGTCTCATGGGTTAAAGGTCAATGGTCAAGGTTCAAAGGTCAAGACTAGGGCACAGCTGTGGTTGGGGTTAGAATTTAGTGTGAGGGTGAGGGTGAAGGGTTGTGTTCGGGGTCAGGGTCAGGGTCAGAAGTGGAAAAAGTGAATTTGCTTTTCAAAAGGTGAATTTGCTTTGCAAGAGATGAATTTGCTTTCAAAGGGGTGATTTTTCTTTACAAAAAGTGAATTTGCTTAACAAAAGGTGAATTTGCTTTGAAAAGATGAATTTGAAATGGAAAGTGGAATTTGAAGTGGAAAAGGTGGGTTCAGCCGGAGGGTATGGCTAGGGCTAGGGCTAAGGTTAGGATTGTTAGGGTTGTTAAAGTAGTTAAGGGTCAAGCTCAAGTGTCAAGGGTTAGGATCAATGGACAATGGTCAGGGTCAAAGGTCAGGGCTCAAGGGTCAAAGGATTAGGGCAAGGGCTAGGGTTAGAGCGTTATCGTGTTAGGATTAGAGGGTTAAAGGGTTAGAGGGTTAGGGTTGTTAGGGTGTCAATGGTTAGTGTCAAGGGTCAAGATTCAAGCGTTCGGGTCAGAGGTCAAAGATGGTACGTCAAAATTTAAAGTTCAGCCGTTAGTGTCAGGGTCAAAGTTGGGGGTAAGAGTCATGTGTCACAGGGTAAAGGTCAAGGGTTAAGGTTCAAAGGTCAAGGATGCGTCTGGGTCTGGGGTTGGGCTTATGGTTTTAGGGTGTGGGTGAGGGGTCGGGGTCATGTTTGGGGTCAGGGTCAGAAGTGGAAAAGGTGAATTTGCTTTGCAAAAGGTGAATTTGAAGTGGAGAAGGTGGATTTGAGGTGGAGAAGGTGGATTTGAGGTGGAGAAGGTGGGTTTGAGGTGGAGAAGGTGGGTTTGAGGTGGAGAAGGTGGATTTGAGGTGGAGAAGGTGGGTTTGTGGTGGAGAAGGTGGGTTTGAGGTGGAGAAGGTGGATTTGAGGTGGAGAAGGTGGGTTTGAGGTGGAGAAGGTGGGTTTGTGGTGGAGAAGGTGGATTTGAGGTGGAGAAGGTGGGTTTGAGGTGGAGAAGGTGGGTTTGCGGTGGAGAAGGTGGATTTGAGGTGGAGAAGGTGGATTTGAGGTGGAGAAGGTGGATTTGAGGTGGAGAAGGTGGATTTGAGGTGGAGAAGGTGGATTTGAGGTGGAGAAGGTGGATTTGAGGTGGAGAAGGTGGATTTGAGGTGGAGAAGGTGGGTTTGAGGTGGAGAAGGTGGGTTTGAGGTGGAGAAGGTGGATTTGAGGTGGAGAAGGTGGATTTGAGGTGGAGAAGGTGGATTTGAGGTGGAGAAGGTGGATTTGAGGTGGAGAAGGTGGATTTGAGGTGGAGAAGGTGGATTTGAGGTGGAGAAGGTGGATTTGAAGTGGAGAAGGTGGATTTGAGGTGGAGAAGGTGTGTTTGAGGTGGATTTGAGGTGGAGAAGGTGGGTTTGAGGTGGAGAAGGTGGATTTGAGGTGGAGAAGGTGGATTTGAGGTGGAGAAGGTGGGTTTGAGGTGGAGAAGGTGGATTTGAGGTGGAGAAGGTGTGTTTGCTGTGGAGAAGGTGGATTTGAAGTGGAGAAGGTGGATTTGAGGTGGAGAAGGTGGGTTTGCCGTGGAGAAGGTGGGTTAGGGTTAGAGTGAGGGTTAGGTTCCTTCAGGGGATTAAATAGGATCCAGTCAGGCTCGGGTAGCGTTGAAGTAAGAGGGGCACAGCCCGGCACTTGGCAGGTGTCTGTTCCCCCGAGATGTCCCCCACTTTGGGCAGAGCTCCGGGAGCAGCCTCGCTGGGCAGTGGTGTTTGGTCCGGGATAAGGGGCTGCTCTGAGGGGGACAGGGCCCATGAGGGAGGCCCGCACCCCCCCCCCCCCCGGGCCTCGTGAGCCACCCTGTGGGCGGGTCCGGGGGGAGGGGTGGTCCCAGCAGCCTTGGTGCAGGAATGCAGCACGGGGTCCTGGGGGAGGATGAGCGGGGTCCTGGGCACAGACCTGCTGGCCCCGATGCCCAGCCACACTGACCGTCCCCGTGGGCGTCCCCCTCTGCCCGGAGTCCTCTGATGGACGGGGTCCCACTGGCCTCCAATGCACTCATTTTGGGGATCAGGGGGCCAGACTGGAGGATGAGTCCTGGGGGACTGGCCGTTCCTTCCAAATGTGGCGCGTAGGGAGGGCACACCCGCCGAGTCCTGCAGAGGCCGCCATGGCGCTGGACCGGACTCCTCAGCAGCTCACGGGACGGTCTTGGTTCCCATGGGGGGTCCACCAAGCAGCAGGACGGCGGGGTGGGGGGGAGCAGGGCTCGGGCCCCTGTATCCACGGGGCAGGAGGTGGGTATGGGGTGTGAGGGCAGGCCCTGGGCCCTGGGCGCTGGGCGCTGGGCGGGGAGGGCCTTTGCAGAGTCGGCCGGAAGCTGGAGGCTGGGGTCATGCAGGGACGTGCTAACTTTTTATGTAACCGCCGGCCTGGCTGTGAGTGCACAGCGGGGAGGGGGTCACCGAGGAAAAGGGAAAATGACAATAAATGAGAGGCTTTGCCGAGCAACGAAAAAGAAAACGGAAAAGACCAGAGATGAAGAGGACGACCCCAAACAAACAGGAAATCGGAAATCAGGACGAGGAACAAACGCTGCTCTTCTTCCCCCGACGGCAGGCGAGCCGCCCTCCAGCCGAGGAGCAAATGGCCCAACACGGGAAGCGGCCTTGGTTCTGACCGAACCGCAGCCCGCAGAGCGGCCGGGAGAGGTGCCGGGAGACGCCGCACACGGTGCGGGCCTGCGAGCAGCCGGGCCGGGCTGGCTGGGCCCACTGTCCGCCTCCTCCCTCGCACCCCTCCTCGGGGACAACCCGCTCAGCAGGGCCCGGGGACACGGAGCTCTGGGCCAGCCGGCTTCTCCCGTGGCCGCCCCGACACGCACACGCCCTGCACGTGGGCCACTTGCTGGTCTGGGCGTCGGGCCGGCCGCACACCCTGCCGGCCTGTAGGTGCGCGCCCTCCTGCCCGCGCCCACGTCCAGGACCTTCCACTCCACTGCCCAGGCCACGGGGCCGCTCCCGCCGTCCTGTCCAGGGAGAGAAACCAGGGCAGAAGGGCACCCCCACGGGGTGTGGATCAGACAGGACGACACCCCCGATGGCGCAGGTGCCAGAAAGGGGGGCGGGGGGCGGAGCTAATGACGGGGTGCTGGCTGGACCTGGATGGACGCACAGCTGTACACACACAACCTCACAGAGCTACGCGGCTCACCTCACTTCACACCCCAGAACCCGGGAGAAACGGGGGGACCAGGCGAGGACGTGGGGGACAGTGACTGTTGGCCTGGCTGCCGCCTGTCAGGACAAGTCTGAGGGACAAGAGCGGCAGACCGTCCTCCCGTGGGAACGCCGGGAAGGCACGGGGACGCGGTCGTCCCATGGGGGATGCGCTGTGGGGCCCGAGGGCCACGGGGCTCCTGCCTGTGGCCCACCTACCGACACCCCTTCCGTCACCTCTCGGGACGCCCTCCGCCCAGGAGCCGGCACGGACACCGTAACCCGGGGTCCAGGGCACGCGTGGGCGGCGTGGGCCATGGCTGGCCTTCCGCACGTGCACGGAGCCGTGCCCACGAGGTGTCCCTGGCGCCTCGGGGGGAAGCTCGCTGCCCGGGCGGAGGCTGCGGTGCGGGGGCCTGATGCGGCGGGGGCCAGACATGGCGGGGATCTCCCTTTTCCGCGTCCCACGCAGAAAGAGAGATGAACGAACCGGTTCTAAGGGGAGGCGGCCAGGGATTGAGAAATATTAGAAATAAAGAGAGGAGAGATAGATTTGAAAGCTGGGGCTGCGTGGATCTTTCTGTGCCTGGCTGAGGCCACAGAACCGATCCAGACTGCAAAGCTGAGGCTTTATTTATAATCAGGGACAAAGTAATCTACAATGTTGTTGTAAGTTTCAGTTGTTTTGGCAGCACTTGCTGCACCTCCCACAGCCCACTAGCTACCCAGGAAAGATCTAGGGATCAGTCACAGGATCAGGCTTAATTATGCTGGGAGGGGTCTGCCCTCCAAATGAACTTGTTTGTGATCCTGCCACAGGTCAGTCCGAGGCTTAACCCTATAACTGCTTCCTACATCTCACCCTTTCTTTTAAATTTAAGCTACTAATAATGGAAGTAAAATTTAAACATCAAGAACAAATTTCTGACTATTAAAACATTAACAAAGCAATGCCAATGCAAAATCCAGACATGGCTATTAATAAAACAATGCCAATGCAACACAACAACAAAGAAATCAAACTACAGTAACATTTTCCTACTAAATGAAAGTTTCTTTTGCTGATTTACTCAAGAGTCCTCAGACTTGGCTGTGCATGGCCAGAAACATGATTGAAGAAGTAGCTTCAACTTCTTACTTTTCCACAATCTGCTGTGCTTCAGTCGTTTTCTTCAGATGACTCCACGTTGGCACCTCAGTCCCCTGTGTAGCTTAGCTTTCAGTTTTCTTCTTCTTCCGCTTTGCTGTCATCAGGGCAGCTCTCAGTCCTTTTGAGTGAAGGGACACAGGATCTTCTCTGGGTCCACTGTGGTGACGGACGTAACGCTCTGACACCCAAATTGGCTGCATTGCTCCTTCTGGAAAGATATAAAACACAACCTCTTCCCCACATTGTTACTGAATCTGATAAAACTCTTGTCTGGTTTATGCTTCCTTCCACCTAGCTGACTCAGTGGAAGCTATTGTACAGGAGGCCTGATGCCTTTCACCTGCTGTACAATCCTTTGCATTATAATTAAAAATTTTTAAAGTATAAAAAGCATGACGGAGCCTCTTTTGAGGTGACACATAACACCTGTCTCCCCCTTTTTGTTTTAATAATTGATTTTAAGAGTACCATTAGCTCTTTCTACAATTGAGTGACATCCATTTTGTCATATTTGATTAGGTTTAAGTCCTCGGGGATTTACCCCTAAAGTTGGCACAGAAAGGTGGATAACAGCCTGAGGACATTGCTTCCAATAAAACATGGACATTGTCCTTCTCTAATTACATTTTAAAGGCTGAAAATTAAATGAAAAGTTCCTCTGAATTGTGTGCCCTATAGTAGCTGTATCAATAATTTTGGCCATACTTACCACATAAACACTATTACTATAGGTTGAATGGGCTCCATAGCAAGATCTATTAAGGCATAAATAGGAGCTTGTATTTCTACTGAAATATAAGGGGTTTGAAGTACCTTTGCTCTCCTGCTGCAGTAGATCCAGCCTTTTCGGAACTGGATCCATCTGTAAAAATGGTTAATGCCTGAGGTATAACATTTCTTTTAATGTGGCAGCTAATACTATTCCCTGTGTTAGAAATAAAACAAGACCCTCAAGTCAGGGGTCCTGGAAGAACACAAAACATCAAACATTTTGACTTCTATGCAGAAGGGTGTGCACACCGACCTTCCTTGCCCTTGGTCCTGGTCTACCTGCAGCAATGCACAGGTGCTGACTGCTATCATGGCAAGGCATCTTCACTATCTTTATTTCTGGACTATTTCTCCTCTGTTCTCGGGGGCCACTACTTATTCTGTGGCTGGAAACAGTCCTATCAGGTCCTCTCTGGGATCCGTTGTTGCAGGAATCCATATAGGCTTTTGAGTTTTCTGGAAATATAAACATATTCTCGACCAAAGGTTAATAAAGAACTCTTTTCTATAAATTAGACTTGGGATCCTTTTGATTTTTGTCCAAATGATTTTCCTTTGGCTTATTTTGACACCATAAGATTTTTCATGGGTGCCTTAGCATTATAAATGAAAAATAATTTTTAAAGTAAAATTTTAAAGCAATTAAGGCTTGATGTAATTTACTTACAGGATATTTCTTACAGGATATTATTCTACTATCCTTTTTTGATTAATTATTATGAGGCTATTGTAAAAAAATTTTAATGCAGTCTTGATGACTTTTATTTTAAAATTTTTGCACAAGAATATGACTGCTTTGGATTCATTGGGTGTTAAGCAATTTTACCATAAAATGAACTACCAATAGACATTTTGGTTAATACTTTAGGAACAGCTTTTTGTACAATTAGATTTTCTTGAATATTCACTTATTTCACTTAGCCAATTTAAATTAATCTGAAAACTTGACTATTTTACTGTCAAATTTAATAATCTAACAACAATCTTAGTTTATCCTGTAAATATTAATGGAAAGGATTATTTGCATCCCCGAGAAAACCCTGAGCATTCCTGGATTTAGGCTGGATTTAGACATAGGGCAGCTGCCATCGGCCAACTCTCTGTTGCCTGGGTCCCAATCCAAGCTGGGCCAAGTCTCTTTCTGTTATCTGGGTCCAGATCTGATCTGGGCCAAGTCTCTGTATGTTGCCTGGGTCCCGATCTGATCTGGGCCAAGTCTCTGTTTGTTGCCTGGATCCCGATCTGAGCTGGCATGGGAAGCACGAAGCAGCCATGGGGCAGGAGACCTCCCTCAGAAGGGGCGAGTGTTCAAGCCCCTGTAATGTTGGGGGGGTGAGGATCTGTGTCCCACCTCTGTTGACCCCCAAGTTCTCTCCTGATGGCCCCTCTGCGACTGTGCCTGTCTTAGGTTGTTCCTCCCCTGAGGAATCTTACCCGTCATTGACTAACCAGCCATCCTCCGGGGCCAAGCAGGGTGATGTGAGGTTCAGTTCTGTCTCCTTGGTAGCCTATGCCCCTGTGGCCTCCATGCCCAGCACCTGCCTTGGGATCCCCTCGCCAGCTGGCAGGGACCCGGCACTGATCACATGTCTTGGGGAACCCAGGTTTCTTCTCCAGGGAGGGCCCAGCTCATGCCATTGTGCGAGAGACAGATCCATGGTACCAGCCACCACAAGGCTTCCACCTCAGCAGGAACAGAAAACTCAGGCAACAGCTGTGGGCAATTGGATGGTGAGAAGAGGGTCCCTCTTGGCAAAAAGGGCAAGAGGGACCAATATAGAATGCTCAAGTGCCTCCCCAGGGGGCCTTCCACACCCTGGAAGGGGTTAAATCCTTTCATGTCCTTTTTAAATTGCTGCCAAATATTCAAAGAATTAGTTTGTAAGTTTGTTTGGGATAAATGTACAATATGCTGTTGTAAAATATCAAAAATTATAATGAAATTGTAGAATAATATCATGTAAGGATATTCTTTGCTCTATGCCATGGCAATTCAATTTCAAACTGGCTATCAATTTCTTTTTGTATAGACAAGGTTTTAACCAGTTAATGTCCCCTAATAATTTCTGAAAGTCATTTAATCTTTTCTTATCTCCACCTTCGGAGGCCTAATGCATTGGTTATCAATTACGATCCTTATGATATTTGAAGGAAACCTCTCTTTATTTTTTTCCAAAATAATTTTTCAGGCTATAGAGAGTTTCATTTAAAAGTCTTTGCCACATGAAACAATTTCTATTAAGGTTATGGTGACCACTAGTATGGATTAGATTTAATATTTTAATAACAATCCTCAGTTTATCCTGTAATACCAGTGAAAGAGATTTCAAAATTTTCAAATTTCTCCTTTTTATTAAGCAAGAAATTTATTTTTTAAGAGTATTCCCATTAGCTAATTTGCATATACAGAGGGGTCATGGGAAGCCTTCAGTAACTTTCTTAGAAGACTTATTTAAATTGCTTACAAAGACATTGGCTTATTTAAAGGAAGGGGGTTGGCCTTTGTTATTTCAAGATGGAGGCCCCCAAGCCACGTGAGTGGTAAGACATGTGGCCATCATGGCGGCTACTCAAACTGTTCTTTTAAAAGAAAGTAAAAAATCACATTTCAGAT
Organism: Eptesicus fuscus; assembly: GCF_027574615.1. Lineage (NCBI taxonomy): Eukaryota > Metazoa > Chordata > Mammalia > Chiroptera > Vespertilionidae > Eptesicus > Eptesicus fuscus. The sequence continues at coordinate 674,172 of NC_072486.1, read as the reverse complement.
AATCACTAGCTGTTTTTGGTCTTTATTAGAATTGTTTATAAAATTATTGGCTTTTCATTAAGCTGAAAACCTTTATTATAATTTAATAAGCTAATTTATTTAAGTAATTAAAGTAGGTATCTTCATTTTAAAAATGAAGCAAAATTACATCTGAATTCACAAGCTGCAAATGTTGCCCCGCCTCTAGCTTAATGCAGGAGGCTACATAAAGTCAGGCAGTAAATGGTGGCTTCTAACCTGTTCTTAAATATTATTTGGATTCAATTACTTATAAAAACATTGGCTTCTCATGTAACTTAATTTATATGAGACCTTGATTATATTTTAAAAAGCTAATTTGTAAAGTAACTTAAGTAGGTATCTTTAATTTTAAAAAAAGGCAAAGAAACTTATTCAGTAAACTTATACGTTTGATACTTTATTGGTCTGATCTAAAAGCATAAACAGAGTCCCACCTCCAGCTGATTCAAAAATGCAGGCTGCTTGAGGCTTTTGTCTTTCTTGAAATTCTACTGCTGTTGAAAATTTTGGCTATATTTAAGAAATATATTGTTTTTGCCCTTCTTACAGGCGAAAACTTTCATAACATTTAATATATATGTATACAAGTAAAATATATTAATTAATTTTTATTTGATAAAGCTTTCCATGTGATTCCAGGTATCAATCGGTTTAATTAAAAAATATATTTGTTTTAAGAGAGAACAGACTTTTGAAACATTTCGGGGCCCGTGAAATGTCTAAAAGCTACTCTAAAAACCTTGAAATACACTTGGAAAGATCAAATATATATATTTATATATTTATATGATTTAAAGATTATATACTTAAATTATTTCAAATAATATCAATTACATTTAAACTGGATCATAGAATTAATCCTCCTTTTTAAATCAGACCAAGAAGTAACATATTTTGAATTCCTAATTATTTAAGAGAAAACACATTTTATTTTCTCAAAAACACGTTTTTATATTTTAGGTATTATTACCACATTTATATAATTTCTCCCAATTCAATTTGAACCTTAAACTTTCAGAGCTTGCAAGTCAAATATTAGCAGTTCTTAGATTAACAACACTTTTATATTCTTAAGAATAAATTTTAGCCGAAACCGGTTTGGCTCAGTGGATAGAGCGTCAGCCTGCGGACTCAAGGGTCCCGGGTTCGATTCTGGTCAGGAGCATGTACCTTGGTTGCGGGAACATCCCCAGTGGGAGGTGTGCGGGAGGCAGCTGATCGATGTTTCTCTCTCATCGATATTTCTGACTCTCTACCCCTCTCTCTTCCTCTCTGTAAAAAATTAATAAAATATATTTTTAAAAATAATAAATTTTAAAATCTAATAATTAACTTTAAACCATGTTTTTTCTGCCCGGGGAAACTGAGAAGCAAACTTGTAGGTTAAAGGAGCCACTTTTGCAGGAAAAACCTTTTGGCCTAGAGGTGTAGCCATTTAAATGCAAATTTAAAAAGGATGTAGCTTTAAGACCTCTTTCTGGCAAGAAAAGAGACCTGGAACTTTCAGAGCTTTAAATTTTAGGTAGCAAAATTAAATACTTAGCATTTCTCAAATCAATAATACTTTAACATTTTTAAGGATACATTTCAAATAAAATATAAGGCATATTTAATGAATAGATTATCTTCTATCCTCTAGACTTCATGCAATGCATACTCAGATCAACATTTCAGTATTATAACAATTCAATACATTTAGATCATTTAAATTTATCATTTGATTTAGTAAACTTCCAAGTTCTTTTAAATTTCCAGCCGATAGGCCTGGCCCAGCCTCTAAATTTCAAAACGGTCACAATTTTCCTGCTGGGGAAGTCAAGAAGCAAACTCTCAGCCATTAATATGTAAACTTGACTATTTCCTTCCTGCTGTTTACTTGCCTCTGGCGGGAAATTTCAAGAGTTACTTTAGATGTCTTGGGACACTAGCCTGTATTTCTTTCTCCGGTTCATCTTCGCCATTTTTAAGGCCAAAACAGTCTCGGGTTTTTATTCTGTACACAGCAAAGAGTCAAGTTCAGCTCAAAACTATGCGTACTCGTTTTTAAACTGGCCTTTTCCCTTTACATGTGCACAGAAACCCCAGATGCATTTATGAATTTGTAAAAGCTTTTAAGTCATTAGCTGGAAGATAAATAAAGATGGCGAAGATGAGGCCTCTCAAAGTGGCTTTCTTGGGGAGTGGTGTCCATATTGGATCACCACGTGTCTCCTTTCCCCCACCTCCTTGTATCTTCGGGGGAAGTTTCAGTAATGGTCTGGCTTCTACTGTTTTTATTTCATTTACTTTTTCCATTTTTATTTATTTTTATTTTTTAAGGGAAAAGATTTTTTAAGATAATGAATTATTGGCAGTTGCTGAGAAATTCCTTTAATCCTTTTCTACTAGGTTACAAGTCTGCGGGTCGCAGGAAGGACACGTGGAGGAGGAGGAGGTGCAGATGGTATTCTTAGAGATTCGCACCCTTCCACTCCAGGCTGTAAGGCCGTGGCTGCACCCCACTTAGACATTCTTAAACTCTCCTGTGCTGAATCAAGGCCATCACCAATTAAAATAGGAATTTTCTCTGGACTTTTTGCTGAGTATTGGTCACACAACTGCTTTCTAACATTTTCCCAGGTTTCATCAACAAAACTTAAGAAAGAAATCCAGAATCTGACTATGCTTAACAGCATCTTTGAGCTTTGAGCATAGTTTAAAGCATTTAGAAGGATTACCCATGTTTTACACCTGGCTATTTTAATTCAGTTCAAATACAATACACTCCCTATTACCTTACATTTCTTAAATCTGTGGCGCATGCAATTCTTGGGAGCGATCCCTTGCCTCTTACCTCTTGTTGCCTCTTTCATGCCCCACGTTGGGCGCCAGAATGCGGGGGCCTGGTGCGGCGGGGGCCAGACATGGCGGGGATCTCCCTTTTCCGCATCCTGCGCGGAAAGAGAGATGAACGAACCGGTTCTAAGTGGAGGCGGGCAGGGATTGAGAAATATTAGAAATAAAGAGAGGAGAGAGAGATTTGAAAGCTGGGGCTGCGTGGATCTTTCTGTGCCTGGCTGAGGCCACAGAACCGATCCAGACGGCAAAGCTGAGGCTTTATTTATAATCAGGGACAAACAAGGCAATTAACAATGTTCTTGTAAGTTTCACTTGTTTTGGCAGCACTTGCTGCCCCTCCCACTGCCCACTAGCTACCCAGGAAGGATCTAGGGATCAGTTACAGGATTAGGCTTAATTATGCTTAGAGGACTGAGCCCTCCAAGCTGGGACGTGTTTGTGACTCTGCCAGCAGGTCAGTCCGAGGCTTAACCCTATAACCACTTCCTACACTGCGGTCCCCGGGCCAGGCCACATCCACGTGCCCGGCACCACCGGCCTGTCCCAGCCGGGAGTTCAGTCGGTTCTCGCTCCCCCACTTCTGTCTGGTGGAGGGGACGCACTGGGCCCCGTTCCAGAAGAGCCAGAGAGCACCATGGGAGGGGACCTTCCGCGGAGCAGGCTCCCGGGCCCCGGAGGAGGCAAAGGCATGGCCGGGCCCAGGGAGTCCCGGTGGCCCCGGCCCCCGTGGGGGGAGGAGACTCGTCCAAGGCTGCCCACCCTGCTCCCCAGCACCTGCATGGGGGGTTGGGTCTGTCCCGCATGTGTAGGAGCCATCCTTGAGGGGGCTGAGTGACACCCCCAAACTGTCCCCTCCGCCCACAGTTGGTGACGCCCTTCCAGTCGGGGCTGGCATCACCCCCGAGTACCCGGATCCCCTCAGGGACGCTCGGTGGACTCAGAAGCATCCCGGGGCGGGGAGATGGCAGGGGGACAGAGAGACAGACACAGAGACAGGGAGACACAGAGACAGGGAGACAGAGACACAGAGACAGGGAGACAGAGACAGGGAGACCCAGAGACAGGGAGACAGAGACAGGGAGACACAGAGACAGGGAGACAGAGACACAGAGACAGGGAGACAGAGACAGGGAGACCCAGAGACAGGGAGACAGAGACAGGGAGACAGAGATACAGAGACAGGGAGACAGAGACAGGGAGACATGGAGACAGAGACACAGGGAGACACAGAGATAGGGAGACAGAGACAGAGACAGGGAGACAGGGAGACAGAGACACAGAGACAGAGACAGGGAGACACAGAGACAGGGAGACACAGAGACAGGGACAGGGAGACACAGACACAGAGACAGAGAGACAGAGAGACAGGGAGACAGAGAGACAGAGACAGGGAGACACAGAGACAGAGACAGGGAGACACAGAGACAGGGAGACACAGAGACAGAGACAGAGAGACAGAGACAGGGAGACAGAGACACAGAGACAGGGAGACAGATGGAAGGAGAGCCCGCTGGCTGATGTTCCCTCAGAAAGTGCCGGGCAGCCCCGCGGGGCCAGGATCTGGGAGCTGGAAGTCGGGGTGTGGACGGGCTCCCTGAGTCACAGACGGGCCGCTGGGGGTGCCGCTGGGGGTGCTGCCTCCGGGCAGGTGCGGGAGGGCTCTGAGCTCGCAGGCCGGGCTGCAGGTGGGTGCCGGGCGGGTCCAGCCTCCCTGGGCCTTCACTTCCCGGTGGTCCCCGGAGGCAGGTGGACCCCGACAGGGCCATCGTGGGGGAGCAGGGACCCTCGCCACCCCCTGCCGGGGTGCTGATGCCAAGGCCACCCCCTCTGCGGCCACAGGACCTGCCTGCCCAGGACCCAGACGAGGAGCTGCCGCCCACACAGGCCCGCCCGCTGCACACGGACTGGGACGTCCCCCTCGCGCTCACGTGCGTGTTTGTTGTGTCACAGCCCCTGGGACGCGGCCCCGCAGGACACGTGGGGGCCCGCCCCGCCCGGAGGCTCCCGTGGGGCCGCGGGGCCTGTCCGTTCCGTTCAGAACCGCGTCCGCGGACCGGGCCGTCGGTGGAGCTGGTGCGAGGGCGGCGCGGCCGGAGGGCCCACGTGTCCTCCGGGACCGAACGGCAGAGGCTGTGGGGTCAGACCTCGGCCTGGCTTCGGGGCCCAGCTTGTCCGAGTCCCAGGGCGGCGGGGCCTGGGGGGCACGGGGCCCCCGCCCTGTCCGGCCAGACGCGTCCCTGGGCCGACCCAGGCCGTCCAGGCGGGGGCTCCGCGGGCAGACCCCCCCCCCCCCAAACCACCGGTCTGTGGCGGTTCCCCCAGAATTCGGAGAATCCAGAGCGGAGCCCAGAGGAAGCCTCGGCCTCTGTCCCCTCCGCCCTCCGCCCTCCGCCAGCAGGTGGCGGCCTCCGCCCAGCGATCCTCCGGGCGACCTGCCGGCCCTGGGCCCTGCGCTGGGAGCCGCTGGGAGCCGGGCACGCGGGGAGCGGGGAGCCGGGGGAAGGGGCCGGGAGGGGGGGACGCGGTGTGGCTCTGCCGGGAGGACGTGCCGGGGACGAGGGAGCGCCTCCCCCGGGGACCGGTGACCGGCTGCGCGGAGAGAACAGGATGTTCCGAAGCTGCGGCTGAGGCCCGCTGGCCGTGACCTCGGGGCTCCCCTCAAGGTCATGTGGGCCTGGCCGCCCTGAGCCGGTGCCTTCCTCCCCGAGAGGCCGAGGCCGCCTGTGCTGTGGTCCCACCGTCCCCGGCGGGGAGGGCGGGCGCTGTCCCCAGAGGCCGAGGGTCTGGGACCGCGGGGGGGGGGGGGGGGGTCCTGGGGTTCAGGCCCGGAAGGAGGGGACACAGACGGGGCCCCCTCCCCTCCCCTCCCCCCACGTTCTCTCTCCACCATCACGGCGGGTCGCTCCCTCTTCCGTGGACACGGACACGGGTGCCCAGTGGGCGCTGTCCTGGCCGAGGGGACGGCCGTCAGCAGGCGGCCCCGGGGTGACCGCTGTGCGGGGCCCTGACCCGCAGGCCTCCCCGCGGACCTGCCCCCGGCCCTCCACACCCGAGGGGGGCCTCCCGCTCGATGCGCAGCCACACCCGACACCCCGGCTGCGAGCGGAGGGCGGAGGGCTCGCTGCTCACCCGCCCTCTTCCATCCACACCCAGCGTCTCCGCATCTGCCCCTGCCTCCCTGCCCTCCCCCTGCCCCTCCCCCTCCATCTGCCCCTGCCCCTCCCCTCCATCTGCCCCTCCCCCTCCCCCTCCTTCTGCCCCTCCCCCTCCATCTGACCCTCTCCCTCCCCCTCCCCCTCCATCTGACACCCCCTTTCCCCCCCCCATCCTGGTCTCCCGGCCTGACCCAGCAGGGGTCACGTGGCCTGACCCAGCTGCGGGTCAGGCGGTGGAAGGAGCATCTGGTGCTTCCTCGGCCGCTCCGCTCCGAGGCGCCCTCCTTCCCTGCGGTGCCACCTGGGGGGCCGGGCAGCGGGGCCCCCCCTTCCCTGCCGCCCCCGGCATTTCCGGGGCCCCCTCTTCCCGCCGCCCTGCCCAGCTCGCCTCTTGCCCCGGCCTTGTCACTGCGGAGCGGACCCGCTGGGCCCGGATCGCGTCTGTCACACGCGGACCCAGGGCGTCTGGAAACGCCTGGAATTTCTTCGGGGAAACCGCCCCGTGACGCGTCTCAGCTGCTCCTGCGGGGGAGCCGGCAGCACCCTGAAACCTGAACACGGGGGCAGGTGGACGAGGAGGCCGAGGCCTGATGCGGGACATGTGACGTCACGGCCACGGGAACGGGGTCGGTGATGCGGGACATGTGACGTCACGGCCACGGCATGGGCCCGGGTGGCCCGGGGCGTGTGAGCCAGCCGTGGGGTTGCCGCTGCGATAGGATTCTGCATGGAACTGGCACTGCCCTGTCCTGGGAGCTTCCTGCCTGCGACCCCGGTTCAAACCACAGAACCGGCGGAGGGCAGGCACCGGGAAGCGAGTCCCCAAACCGGAAGCCGGCGGAGGCCTCCCCGCCCCGCCTCCTCTGCCGCTCCCTGCGCGCCCCGCCCCCCGCGGCTGACAGACAGGCCTGAGCTCCCCCCGGAGTCCCCCCACTTCCATGCGGTCCGTCTGCCCGGCGTAGGGGTGGTCAGGAGCCACCCTCCGGCCCTGACCCCCAGGGAGGGCAGTGCCCGATGCATCCTGTTGGCCGGAGGAATTGTGGGTGGTTCCAGGACACAGCCCGGGGAGGAGCCTGCAACCGAGGTACCTGCCCTTGACCGGAATCAAACCCGGACCCTCCCGCCAACGGTCCACGCTCTACCCACTGAGCCACAGCGCCCGGCACCGCCTGTAGTTTTAACGGGTGACGTTGCTAAGGGCATCGTGGCCGGGCGGGAGGGACAGTCACCACCACGGGAGACGCCCGAACAGCGCCGGGCCTGGGGCTAAACCCCGTGGGCAGCCTCCGGTTCTGGGGCTGGGCGTCCACGGTCAGGGGTTGGCCGAGTCCTTGCCCGAGGCCTCTCTCCTGGCGTGTGGCCGGCCGCCTGCCCGTGTCCTCCTCGCCTCTCCCCATGAGGACAGCGGCCCCATCAGACCTTGCGTCTGGTTCGCTGTAAACACCCTACATCCAAGTAAGGCCCATCCATCCTCAGGCGCTGGGTCTGGGCTTCAACACAGGAATGGGGGGGGGGGGGGTGCAGTTCGACCCATGACAGACACGCGGTGCAACAAGAATCAGGTCACGCTTATTTGTAATGAAGGGAGTCACTCTCACACGGCCGTAGAGTGAGGTGGACTAACCCATTCCACTGCATACAGACCAGCCCGCCACACATTAGCCACATGCTAGCCACACACTAGGCACACGTTGGCCACATGTTAGCCACGTGCCACGTGACGCTGCCAGTACCAGAGACCTTCCGCTGGGTCACCTGTGACGTGCGAGTAAGAACCTTACACCTGGCGGTTATGAGTTTTAAACGCAGCGCCTGAGACACACCGGAGGAACATGCTCCGTGGACGAGAACACGCCTTTCCCGTCGGGAAGCACGAGGTGGCCCTCACGTGTCTTGGAGGAGGATCCTGAGAATGGCTCAGTCAGGCATGTGGAGTAGACGTGGGATGATAGGAAAACATTTCTTGCTGCAATTAATCACGGAGACTTTGTAAGAACCTAATTTTCCTAGATCTTTTATGGGCATTTCATGCAAAGAAACTGTTTCCCACCAGTGATGACTCAACACATACCAGTGGAAAAACACGGCATTCTTGTGCCCTGTCCCGGCATTGTGTGTCTGGCTGGTTCTTAAGGAAACAAACAGGATTTGATTTGGAAAAAGGGGAGGATTTTTTTAAACCCCAGAGAATGTGAAAACTTGCATGCATTCATTTCATTGTCTTTGCATTGTTTCCGGAAGAACTCACTAGGTGCTTTTGACCACGACCTTGTACCGTTTTTTGTTTTTTTTTAACACTGAGATTTTCATGAAGACATGAGAGTCCATTTTTCAAATGGTTCTTGGTAAATGTTCCTGTTGCTATCATTCTGTTTTACCAGCCTTTTCGCCTCCCCTGGGGGTAGAGTCTACGCCGAGGAGCAGCGTCTCGCTGCCTGTGTCCTGAAGCAGATCCTCGTAAGTGTCGCAGTGCTGCACGAGGGTCACAGGTCTTGTGAACAGTCACGCCGCTGTTTGTGCAAGTCCCTTCCCCTCTGCGCCAGGCACCTCTGAGGACGACAGGCGAACACCGCCGTGGCCCTTCCCTGGAGAAAGGGGCCACGTGGAGCCCACCCTGGGACTGTGGGAGGAAGGGGGGAGCTCAGCCACGCACGAGGGAAATACATCGCAGCACGGGTAGTTCCATGCTCAGCGTAGAACAATCCTTTTTATAACGTTTAAAACACGCACTTCAGAAAAATACTATACGAATATGCAATGTATGTAAATCAGATAAAATAATACGACAGGGACACCAGGCTGCGCGTGGGGGTTGGGGTGTGGTTACTCCAGTGGGAGGGGTGGCGGGTGAGGTGCCCCTTTAGACGAGGTCCTAGAACGTGCTTGGGGTGTTGGGTGTATAGGTACTTACTGCACAATGAATACCATCTTGCTTCTAACTAACTAACTAACCAGCTAACCAACTACGGTCCAATGATCATGCCAAAAGAACGATGAATTCTGATTAATCCATTAGTTACTCTCTGCACCGTTATTCACACAATAGAGGGGGTGGGGAGGAGAGAGGAGAGGAGAGAGCGGCACTGGGATGTGGGCTGAGCAGGAAGAGACGAAAGGGGAATAAATGGTGAAGCTCTGTCCCGAGAAAACACAGCAGGACCTGGTCTCTAGCCCAGCAGTGCTGTGTGTGTGTGTGCGTGCGCGTGTGTGCATGTGTGTGTGTGTGCGCACGCACACACGCACACACACACTCCCACACAGGTACGTTTGCAGGTTCCTGAAATAAGAAATAAAAATGGACTCAGAAGTCAGATTCAACCTTTTACTTTTCAAAACGAGAACCTTTATAACAGACGCGCGTGGCCTTTAACCTAAACACACAGGCCTTCCGGAGGGCGAGGCGGCAGCCATTTCCGACCACGAGGAACAGGGACTCGGGAAGCTCGCTCCGACCCGGCGGAAGCCCAGCGTTCCGATGGAGCGGGCGATGGTGTTTATGGGGAAGGGGACGGCGTGGCTGTGGGTGCAGGTAACGCAGCAGTGACGCTGAGACTGAACAGCGTTTCTGGTTCTCAGTCCGCAGTCCTGGCATCTGTCTGGTCCCTGCACCCAGCTCCGGGGGCACTGCTGCCCGGGGCCGAGTGAAGGGAGGTCGCTCGGCCTGTTAGAACATGCAGGGTCCCAGGCGTGCAGGGCGCTCCCCTGCGGGCTCAGGCCCCGTGTGAAGTGGCCGCCCTGCCCCTGGTCCCCAGCAGACCCGGCCCTCAGGCCGTCCTGCGGCCCCGCCGTCCCCGAGGCCCTCGCGGCGCTGGCCATGTGCACGGAAACCGCTTGGCTTTGTTTCCTGAACATTTCCGTCTAAAAGAGTCAAACTAATGATTCGGATTTAACTATCGTTCAAAACTGCTGATTAAAAGTTTTTTTAATGTCACTTAATCGTTGAAAACAAGGTTAGAGCTAGTTAATCTTTATTACAGACAAATTATAGACAAAATGGAACAAAAACACCATCTGGCCAGGATAGACCTAGAAGCCGCGCTTTTAAAATCACTGGGAAAAGCCGCCATCGTTTAGTCACACGCTCCTCCCCAGGCCTGGCCGGGCCGCAGGCGCCAGGACCGTCGCCCTGCTCCGTGCAGGACGGGAGCAGACACGGGGACCCGGGGAGGGAGGTGGGGTGCCAGGTGGTGCCGGCCGGAGAGCCTGCTCCTCGCGCTGTGGGAGGCCTGGCCCCACCGAGCCAGGAGCAGGAGGCGGGGCAGGAGGACGGCGGCCGGTTCCGGTTCCGAGGACGCAGAGGCCTGAGGTGGGAGCGGCTGAGCCAGGCTGGGCCGCGGGAAGCGCCAGGTGTCCGGTCTGGCCCTCAACCTGCTTTTGCTACCGTTGGGTTTAGTTTGTGTTTTAATGTCGCCGACTAGAGAGCCCACGGCCACAGCCGGAGCGCGCGGCCCCTGGCACAGGGTCCCTCCGCCTCCCTGTGCCGGCTGCAGAGACTGACCTGCCTGGGCCCAGGCCGTGCGGGCGTCTGCCGGGGGCAGGGAGGGGCCCGGGCCTGGGTGCTGTGGGTCCCTCTCGGACCCAGGAGCCCCTCGGCGGGGCAGGCGAGCGAGGGTGAGGGTGGAGAGGGTGGGAGCCAGAAGCCGTGAGCGTCACAGGACCTCTCCTCGCCGACAAAGGCGAAGCCCTCGCCCTTCACATCCCCTCGGACACAGAGGAAAACAAACCGGCTTCCTGGCAGCCAGCCGCCCAGTTGCCTCGTGCGGTTCACCGGGTGCATAAACGCTCATTGTTTTGTGCCTTTGGATTTGGGGTTAAAAATGCAATTTGTTTCTTTGAGGGACTTTTAGGGGTTTTCCAAGGCCAGAGCCACACAAGGGCCAACGACACGGCGACCTGCTCTCTGTCCCTCTCAGAGTCCCTTTGACAGACACTGGGGACACGCGGGGACGCAGGGCAGCTGGAGCGGGTGCGTTTTTAACCCTCAGCAGAGCATTTCAGGGCCGCAGCCCCGCCCCTCGTTAAACGCACCGGGTTCGAGACGCACAGGTCAGCGGGTCGCCGGTGGGAAGGGTCCCTGGAGAATGAACACGAGTGTCTAATCTTTCACGTATGACGCCGGCCACTCAGCAAAGCCAACAAGGCACGTGCAGGCAGCAGAGTGTGACCCAAAGACAGAGGCACACGAGAAGGACAGAGTCCACGGGGCTGAGGGGAGGGGTCCAATGCACCGACGTGAAAACTGTAAGATGTCCTCGAAAACAGAAGGGAAACGGACTCGTCGCGGGAAGTTCCACGTGGACGCTCTGTAACGTAACGGAAGCATCAGAAATAAGAACTCGGAGGGTGGGCTGGGCAGCAAACGGATTCCGTTAGAGCGAAGGAGGATAAAAACAGCCAAGAACAGCGAGGTGGCCCCACCTGGTCCGGCTCCGTGGACAGAGCGTCGGCCTACGGACTGACAGGTTCCGGGTTCGATTCCCGGTCAGGGCACATGCCTGAGTTTCAGGTTCAGTCCCAAGTGTGGGGTGTGCAGGAAGCAGCCAATCAATGATTCTCTCTCATCATTGATGTTTCTATCTCTCTCCCTTCCTCTCTGAAATCAACAAAAATATATTCTTTTAAAAAAAGAACAGGGGAGGTGTGTGGGGTGGGAAAGATGCTGAGACACTGTGAGGAGGGGAGGGGGAGGGGGAGGGGGGGAGGGGGAGGGGGAGGAGGGGGAGGAGGGAGGAGCGTGGAGGGAGCCCAGAAGAGTCTTAAAACCACCTGAGGCTACTCAGCCTGTGTCTGTGAAAACAGGCAGAAACCTGGATAAGATGGTCATTCCTGTGGCAATAGGATTCTCCCACAGACCCGGCTCCACAGGAAACGGGGGAGTTAGGAGGAATAGAGCCCGTGAGGCCATCAGGCGGAGAGTTCCCTGGGGAACGCGGGGAAAAGGCCCCAGGGACGCGACGTGGCAGAATCCCACACACACCTTCACGCTCTGCCCCAGAGCCGCCTCCAGCAGCACCCGGGCACGTGCGGAGCTCGCCCCGCAGCCCTGCTCCCAGCGCAATATCGGAAATCCCCCAAACGCCCTCGAAGGAGAGTGATTTCTAAAACACGTTCTCACAGGGAACGGCCGCCGTGAGGAGGATGAGCACGGACCTCTGTGGGCGCCGTGGGGTGACTCCTGGGGGTTCCGCTCACCCACACGGAGGGCGTCAGGGCCCGCCCAGCACCCCCCCTGCGAGAAGGGAGGGCACGTGAGTCACACGCCTACCTGACCGCCTGGGACAGTGATGGCGAACCTATGACACGCGTGTCAGCACTGACACGCGTAGCCATTTCTGATGACACGCGGGCGCTGAGGTGTCCGCATGCCGAGGATGAAACATTTGCTGCTCCTGAGGATGAAACATTTGCGAAATAATGTTTTTTCCTCAAAGGGACACACTACCCGAGTTATGCTCAGTTTTTTGGTGAAGTTTGACACACCGAGCTCAGAAGGTTGCCCATCACTGGCCTGGGCAAACCAGAGCAAACACACAGAAACCCAGACGGACAGACCGGGACGAGGACCCCGGCCAGGAAGGGGCGCGGTGCTGAGGGCGGGAGCAGCGCGTCTGGCTGGTCCCTGGAGTCTGGGCTTCTGGAAAGGTTAGCATCAGCTGAGCGAGGGCACCGCGTCCGGCGGCCCAGGCCTGGCCGCGGGGCCGAGATGCTCGCGGGCGAGTGGACCGGCGAGCCCCCCGCAGGGCCGCCCGCACGTGGGCGCTGCGGAGCCACAGAAGGGCCCCAGGCGTGTGGCAGCTGCGGGCGGCTTCCCTTCTGCTGCAGGAGGCGACTGGGACTCGGGCGCCCAGGTTGCGTTCTGTTTGGGGGTAAGGAAACGCCGCTCCCCTTGCGGCGATGGAGAGGGTGTCGTGGGCGGACGGAGGGGAGGACAGGAGCAGTTCCCTCCTCGCCCGCCCGGCCACGCCGTCCCTGCTGTCAAACCAAATAAACACGCCTGACGCCGTCTGCGAGCGACCTCTCGACCCGGCCGTCCTCAGCTCGGCGGCTGAGGGTCCTCGGGTGTTTGGTCTGGAGCGGGCCGGTGGCTCCCGGCGCCGAGGGCTCTTCAGGGAGGGGCGGGCTCGGGACGGCCTGGAGCCAGCGTCCGGCTGCCGCCCGCCCGAGGGCCACGCGCCTCCTGCTGGCCCGGCCCGCGGACTGAGGACTGACGGGAGACGCTCACAGCACGAGGGCGCCCTGCCTCTCCCCGTTCCGTGGCCGCGCCGTCTCCCTGGCAGCCCATCGTGGGAACGGGCCCCCGTTTCCCTCACCCTGAGCTGACGGCCTCGGGCTGCGTGCACGCCTCTGCGCTGTGACCGTCACACACGCGCTGTGTGTGCACATGAGTCTTCGTTTCTCGGGGTGCGGAGGAGACATGTTAGTTCACATGATAAACTAATGTTTCACATGTGACAAAGCTTCCAAACGGATGCCCCAGCTCGAGGCCCTGCCCACAGCGGCGGGCGGTGCGGGGGGGCGGGAGCTCAGCGCCCCTCCGGCCGCACCGGGTCCTCCACCGCTCCTGGCAGGACTGAGGCCCGTGCCTCCGGCGTGCACTTACACGGGTACGTACACACCCTCTTACAATCCCGTCTGTTCAAAGGAACCGGCCCAAACCGTGGGAAAGTCCGGAGGGAGGGAGCGAGGGAGGCGGCGGCTCTGGGTGACCTCCAATGCCTGCGAGTGTCCTCCACACGCCGCGCCTTCCCGCCGGCTCCACGCCCGGGTTCCCAGGGAGGACGCCCCCACCTCCAGACCGGGTTCCCAGGGAGGACGCCCCCACACCTCCAGACCGGGTCCCAGCCGCTGGGGACACTGAGGGTCGGAGGCCGAGGGGCGGTGAGCCAGGGGCGGTGAGGGTGCCTAACGCCAGGCCGTGGGCGTCGGCTGTTTAACGGTCAGAATATTTGCTCTCCTCCCGCCGCCTCCCAGAGTTCATCGCAGCCGAGGTCACTGGGGTTCCAGCTGAAGCCAGACCGGGGTCCTTCCTGAAGGCGCGGCACAGGTCCTGCGGGGCCTGGCCCTGGGGGAGGCCCGTGGGGAGCCTCGCCGCTGTGGCCTCGGTTCGGGGGCAGGAGGGACCCTGTGGGAGCTGGAATTCCCTGACAGCCCGGGCGCGGGCCCAGCTGGGACCAACTCCCCGTCACACCATCTTCTGGCTGAATCTGCAGGAGGCGGCCGGGAGCTGCTGGTTTTATGGAGGAGGGGGCCCCGGAGGGGCGGGTCCCATCGGCCAGGCCCCCGCTCCCGGCACGAAGCCCTTCCCCGATGGCAAAACATCGCAGAGAAGTCAGGCCGCCCTCCCAGATTCAGGTCCTAACGAAGGTGAAACGCCAGCAGCACGCGGGGCTCCGCCTGCGCCCGCCTACGGCTAAGGAGGGCGTCATGGGCTGCGACCTGGCCCTCACGGGAAGGATGGAGGGAACCGCCTTCTAACCTCCGACAGCAGCCAGTGTCTCCGCCCACAGGAGGGAACTGCGTTCCATTAAACGCATTAGTGCGGCCCGGCCCGGCCCGTGGCTGAGCGGCCACCAGTGAACCAGAGCTCACGGTTCCATTCCCCGTCAGGCACGTGCCCCGGCTCCATCCCAGGGCGGCGTGCAGGAGGCAGCCGGTCAGCGATTCTCTCCCATCATTGATGTTTCTCTCTCTCCCTTCCTCTCTGAAATCAATAAAAACATATTTAAAAACAAATAAAGTAAAATGCATCCATGCCGACCTTCTTTTTAAGTCCCTGACGAAGAGCGGCTTCCTCAGGGGCCCCTCTCTTCGCTGCAAGAGCTGACGCAGCGCCTTCCGAGCGTCTCCTCCGTCTCTCCTTCCAGCCCAGCGCCAGCCCCCACCCTCCCTGCTCCCCCACCGCCTCCCGGACCTCGGGCACGGAGGCCGGCCCCCACCCTCGGCCCACGCCGCACTGCCACTGCCAGGCCGCGCTCTGGCCGGCTGCCGGTGGAGTCCTCCCAGCAGCGAGGGACGCTCCTTGTCGTCGGACGTGGGAGCCACCTCCAGAGTAGAAAAACGGCGAGTCCTCACCCGTCTTAAGCTACATTTCCAATGGTTATTGGTGAAATAAGCGCATTATTTTTTACAGATTCCGGAAAAGTTGTTTTAAAACCTGAGCGAGTTGAGTATCTTGAGCTCTTGGTGCTGTAGCTGTGAAGCGAGACGTCCGCTTGGGGCCCTCAGCCTCCCCTAGCGGGCGGGGGCTGCCCACTGCAGACCACAGGCTGTCCGGGGACAGGGCAGCACCCCGCAGGGCAGGAGCCGCTCGCCCGCGAGCAGGTGGCGTGGCGACCGAGGTCATGGCCCGCTTGGCCCTCTTCCCAGAACGGCGGGGCCGGGGCCTGAGTGGCGTGTGTCCTGTGGGGCCCGTCGGTGACCACTGCTGACGTTCAGGCCCCTTTCCTCCCGGTGGGAAAGGAAACAGCTCAGAGAACAGCACATCCTGACCTCACGGAGGTGCCGGTGGCCCTGGCCAGCAGAATGGCCCCGTCCACAAGCAGCACAGCCTCGGGCCGGGCCTGGTTCCCGTGGGACCCGCCTGCCTCTGGCGGAGGGGCTGGGCTCGGCCCGAGCACCTGTGTGTCTGGGGCTGGGAGCCCACGGCCCAGGCCAGGTGTGCTGTGGGCAAGTCCCCGCGTTTCCCCCGAAGGCGGAAGTCCCGTCTGCAGCTTTTTCTGGAGTTCCTCTCGCTGGCATTTTCCACATTGTTCTAGCTTTTCCTTGTCGCAGGAAGCACTGGGGTAACTGCTTCCCACGGTCGCAGACGGGCCAAGAGGGAGCAGGAAGGCCCGGGGCCCCAGGGACCATGGTGGGCAGAGTGGGGTCCCTATGAGGGGCCCTCCCACCCCCTGGTCCCACGCTGTCCCATCCCAGCTGGTGGGGACCTGGTGCATTGACACAGGAACGGCCTGACCGGCGTGGCTCGGTGGTTGAGCATCAACCTATGAACCAGGAGGTCAGGGTTCAATTCCCGGTCAGGGCACAGGCCCAGGTTGAGGGCTCCATCCCCAGTGCGGGGCGTGCAGGAGGCAGGCGATCCATGATCCTCTCTCATCATGGATGTTTCTCTCTCCCTCTCCCTTCCTCCCTGAAATCAGTAAAAATACATTAAAAAAAAGCAACAGGAACGCTTCTCGGGACGCAGTCTCACCTCGCCCACCCGCCCAGCACCACAGGGAGGCCCGCCGCCGCACCGACCCCCCCAGCGCTCCTTGGCGCCCGCTGCTGGACGCCCCGGGGGCTTGTCTGACGGGCACAGCTGCCGTCTCTGAGGTGCAGGGCTGACAGGGTTGGCCGTAAGCGTGCGGCGCGTGCGCCCTCCCGAGACTCCTGCGCGATGTTCTGTGATGAGGACTCGCCCAGGGAGCTGCCCTCACACCAGTGTGACTGGGAGATGCCACGCCGTTCACCGCAGGCGCTGCCGGTCCAGCGGGTCCAGGCGCATCCGTCCAGCCACTGAAACGTCACCCCCACGACGTGTCCTGGTGCCCCCGCCCCGGCCGCCTGCTCTGTGGACCCGAGTCCGGCTCAGCTCCCGAGCAGGACAGCCGCCAGGTCCCTCCGCCCTCACAGGGCCCAGGGTTCCCTCCTTGTCTCGGGCTGGGCGACCCTCCATGGTGTGTAGACACCACCAGTCCTCCCCCGTCTGTCTGTGGAGATCTGGGTCGGTTTCAGATCCCGGCTGTGGTGAACACGGGGGTGCTGGCGTCTCTTCCGGATCCCGCTGTCCATTCTGTGGGATAAACGCCCCCCGTGGGGCAGTCATGTGACCCGGGTGTCCTCATTGGCAGCGCTGGCCGTGGCCGCGGGAGGGCCCTGGAGCCCCGTGCCTGGCGGCACCCAGCGGCCATCCTGGGTCCTGATGCAGAGCTGTCTCCTGCGCGCTTGCGGGCACGTGAACAGCCTGGAGCCCCTGGGGAGTTGTCACCCTCTGCACGAAGGCCCCCTCCCGGGAAGCCGGCCGAGCAGGACAGGTGCTTTGGGGTGCCATCCTCAGACCCTCACTCTGCCTCCTGCTGACAAGTCTCTCCACCTCGGAGGCCCCTTCTGGGCGGTCCCTGCAGCCCCGCCGTGGGGCCCTGAGCCCGCCCACCCATCCCCCCTGCAGACCTGACGCGGGGCTCAGGCGTGGCATCCACGGCCCCTCCTCCCACACCTGCCGCTCGGCCCCGGGGCCGGAGCCGCTCTTCTCAGGAGGTGAAAAGCCCGCTGACTCAGCAAACAAACCCAGCGCCCCCGTGAGTGGGCCCAGAGCCGGGTGCTTCCTAGGAGGCGCCTGTTCTGGTGAGGGCCGGGGGCCCCTGGCTCTGCTGCCTGGGTCCTGGGCACCGCACGTGTGGAGCGTGAAAGACCCACAAGCCGCGTCGATGGCGATGTCTCCAAGCCCCCACGTCCGGCACCTCCATCCCGCCCCCGGGCTCCGGACTGCGTCCTGGAGAGAGGCAGGCGTGCACTTTGTGCAGGTGCCGGTCCTGCGATCCCTGTGCAACCTCGGACACGCCCCGCCCCGCCCCGCCCCGCCCCGCCCCCGCCCCGGGAACGTGTCCTGGAGTGGGAGTCCCAGCCTACGGATTCGCTTTCCAGTTATCGCATCGGTCCAGCCGGCACGGGGTGGCCGTGGAGAACACGGGAGACACAAAACAACGCTTCTGCCGGACGCCAGGCTTCAGGGAGGGACTGCAGCTCTCCGCTGTCTGTCTCCACTTCCCTCCGGGGTCCCGGGCATTACACCAGGGATGTCGTGTGTGAGCTGATACACACATCGTATCCACGGCAACAACATAAAAAGCAAGTCCTACACACACGTACATGTATGTAACACACGTATTCACTGTGTATACATGCACACGTGTGTCTAATCTGTTTATCTACCTGTCTGTCTAGCTGGATGTTAGAAGGTAAAAGGCTGTGTTTGGGGAAAGGGTTATGTGGGTTGTGTTTCTCTGCTGTAGTTTTTTCTCCCATATTTGCTTCTGTGAACATGTTTCCTTACTTAAATAAAAGCAACGCCGTTTCCCCTCACGTACTTTAGCCCCAATCCCACATGCATGACCAGCAGGACCCTGGACGCTGGGCACAACTGAAATAGAAACAGCGACAGCCAAGACAATGGGCACTTCCCCCGGCGGCGCACAATGCAAGTGCGTCTGACACAGCCCAGAACATTCCGCGTGAACGCGCAGCAGGAAACGCCTCAGGCTGAGGTTTTCACCTTAGATGACAATTTGTTCTAACTTCCCAAGGCTAATCCAGCAAGTAGGACTTGGCCACAGAACAGAATATTAAAAACCATTTCAACCCAACTCTCCCCTCGAGTTCGAATGTGGGCCCGGGGTCTGCATTGCGTGTTTATAGTCACAGAGCGGCTGTCCCAGCCAAGGACCCAGCAACTCACTGAGCAGGGGCCCAGCACAGCCTGGCGCCCTGCTGGGGGCTTCATGCCCATTTCTCATAATGACACCCCTACAACACGGGTGCTGTCTTTACCTTTCTTCCAGAGAGGAAACGGAGGTGGAGGTGCCGGCACAGTGACAGTTCCACGAATGATACAGTCAACGATGGTGCATCTGGTGGGTCACGCTGAGAGGAGCCTTCCCGGGCAGAAGGGACACCCCAGGCAGCAAGGTCCCTGGTCAGCGGTCTGCAGGCAGACATCCTCCTCTGAGATCAGGGCCACTGAGGAGGATCCTAAGGGCCTGTGAGCACGTTACCAAAGTGTTGTGATGAGCTGAGCGTGGGCAAGACAGACAGGAGTGTGCCAAGCAAGAGCCAGTGTGAGTGTGTGATGACGATGGTGGTGGCGATGATGACAACGATGAGGATTGCAATCATGATGATGATGGTGATGATGATGGTGGTAGTAATGGCAGTGATATAGTGATGGTGATGATGGTGATGGTGATGGTGATGGTGATGATGGTGGTGGTGATGGTGATGATGGTGGTGATGATGATGGTGGTAGTGATGGTAGTGATGTTAGTGATGGTGATGGTGATGATGATGGTGATGGTGGTGATGGTGTGATGATGGTGGTGATGATGATGGTGGTAGTGATGGTAGTGATGGTAGTGATGGTGATGGTGATGGTGATGATGATGATGATGGTGGTGGTGATGGTGATGATGGTGGTGATGATGATGGTGGTAGCAATGGCAGTGATATAGTGATGTGATGATGGTGATGGTGGTGGTGGTGATGACTGTGGTGATGATGATGATGGTGGTGATGGTGATGATTGTGGTGATGATGATGGTGGTGGTGATGATGGTGATGATGGTGGTGATGGTGATAATGATGATGGTGGTGATGGTGATAATGATGATGGTGATGATGGTGATAATGATGATGGTGATGCTGATGATGGTGGTAGTGGTGGTAGTGATGGTAATGGTGATGGTGGTGATGATGATTGGGATGGTGATGATGATGGTGACGGTGATGATGATCATGATGATAGTGATGGTGACGATGTCAATGACGATGATGAAATTGGATGAGGATGGCAATGACCATGGTGACACCAGTATTGGTGCTTCTAAGCATTGGCCTTCTGAGCACAGATGGTGTGAAGAGGGTGAGTAAACAATAGAGGAAAATCCTGACAAGACTGCATCCCAGTAACAGATGGGGAAACTGAGGCTTAAAGGACTTCACTTGCCCAGTTCACCAGCCACTAAGGGGAAAGGCCCCCGTTTGGACCCTGTGCTCAGTCCCAGAGCGGAGCTCCAACTGCTCACTCACGAGCAGCTGTTCCTACCAAACAGTTCGAAAGGGGCCAGACAGCGTCCTCGCTGCGGCCCGGGGCAGGCGTGTTGGTTAGTCCTAGTTTACAGAGGAGGACGGTGGCTGACATTGTTAAGCCGTTTGCTAATCTCATCCCGCTGACGAGAGTCAGAGCCCGACATCAAAACCAACGCTGCCCCTTCAGAGAGGAACACACTCGATCTTCGAGGTTGGTCAGCGGTCTGTAGCCGGCAGGGGTGAGGAAACAGCACGTCAGGGGAGGTGGACACACGCACGTGCAGTCTGCAGAGAGGCGTGCTCGGCCCAACACACTCCGGACGTCCACGCGTGTGGGGCGGATCTCTGAGGCCCAGCCCTGCACTGGGCCGTGCTCCGGGTGCAGTACGAGGGCAGGACAACCCGGGCCGAGAAAGGGGTCCATGTCAGGACACAGATGTGTTAACGATGAGTCAGTGCCGAGTGACGGACAGGAGACTGTGGGGCCAGGACAGTGCGGAGGGTCCTAGGAGACGCCTGGCCCACGACGGAGGTGTTTCCCAGGACACAGCAGATGTGGGGGTGCCGCTCCCCGTGGTCCGCTGAGAGGTGTGGGCGACGTGAACACGCAGAGGGAAACATGCAGGGAGACGGAGGCAGCCACACTCTGCCAGCTTTGGCCTCGGCGCACTCTGAGCCCAGGGACAGGGTCAGGGAAGTGCAGCGCTTTCCAGCGGGAAGTGGCCAGGGCTGTGTTATCCAGAGATTGGACATTTGGCAACGACTCGGCCATAAAACACAATTGAAAACATATTCTTCCAGAGCCGACATTCCCACGTCCCACGGTGCAGACGCGTGTTGCTCACAGCGTGGCTCTTGCAGCCAAAGGAGACTTAGGAGCCCTTTTCCCCTTTCCTCCTGGGGGGAGGGGGGGGGGCGCGCAGAACCCAACCACCCCTCCCTCCCCAAGCCCCACGTGGCTGCGGGTCACCAAGTGCGAGTGCACTCCTGGGCCTCCTCACTCCCTGGGAGAGGCGCGCTCAGCCCGACACACGTAGGTGCACCTTCGAAAGACGAGGGTTTGAATTAAAAAACGACATTCAAGTCCCAGAGCCCACAGAGGAGCCCATGGCAGCGCCTCGGGATGCCGCCAGAAGAACCTGAGAGTCAAATCCTCCCGCCCCGCAGCCGGTGGCCCGGCACCTCCCTGGTCTCCGAGGCTCTCCGCGCCCACCTGTAAGTGGGAGACAGAATCCGGGCAATGAAGCTGCGGCGACACCGGGTGAATCGGGCACGCCCCGCGCACAGAGGGGCATCAGTGAGCCGCTGCCCGCACCCCCCAGCGGCTCAGCTCAGGTCCTGGGCGCCCACACGCGGGTCTGGGGTTCTGCCTTTGGCTCCTGTCTGCGGCTGGGAGAGGCCCCTCACGGTCAAGTGTGAGCGCGCCCTTGTGGGAGGGAGATCGCCTGGGAGCTGGGAGCCCTGCGCCGTGGAGCCTGAGCCCCGGTGAGGCACCCCAGCTCCTGGCCGCGGTCTCCCCTCCCCCGCGGGCGGGGCCGCCAGCAGGTAAACTCCCTTCTTCCTTGAGGAGCCAGCAGGTGGGCGCACTCACAACCTCCTCCCCCAGGCCTCGCCCTGCGCCCATGGCTCTCGCTCGGGAAACAGACCAGCAAGAGCTTTCCGGGGCCGCCCTCCCGGCGCTGAGACTCTCGGGGTGTCTGGGGTGGCCTCTGCGCGGAGACATGTCAGTCACCCTTGCTCAGTGCGTGCTCTCCCTGCACCCCGGGCCGAGGTCGGGTCGCCAAGGGCCTCGTTGTCCAGGCTGCAGACCGAGCCCCCGGGAGCTGAAAGCTGGGGAGCTGGGGGGCTGGGAGCTGGGGGGCGGTACCCTCACCTTGACCTGTCCTTTGAGGCCATCTCGGCGGCAGACAACAGCTTGATCTTCAAGAAGCAAATCTGCTCCCGGATCCCGACAGAGACCAACGTTGCTGCGGAGAAGGCAGGTCTCGGCCGCGGGTGGGCGCCGGGCTCGAGGCACCGCGGTCTCCGAGGCCCCGGGGCCGGGGGAGCTGTGATGTCACCGGTCCCGGAGGAGAACGCAAAGAGGTGGGTGCCACGCTCCGAGCAGGGAGCTACGTCAGCCTACGTCCGTCAACGTCAGCTACGTCACCCAACGTCAGTAACGTCACCACGTTAGAACGTCAGCCAACTTCAGCCAAAGTCAGTAACGTCAGCGCACGTCAGCACGTCAGTCACGTCAGCCAATGTCAGCCTACGTCAGTCACGTCAGTCACGTCAGCCAATGTCAGCCTACGTCAGTCGTCAGTCACGTCAGTCCACGAGAGGCGCGCGAGTCCCGCACGTGGTCCCGACGTGGCGGAGCGGCCGCGCAGCGCAGGACTCGCGTGAACGCCCGGCGTCGTGCGTGCGGCCAGCCCAGAGGGGAGTTCCGGCCGGACTCGCACCTCCTGGGGTGATTGTGGCTGTGACTGAGCCGCGACCCCGGGTCCCAGCCTCCACCTGCAGGGCAGCCGGGATTGAAGGCGGAATCGTGAGCGGGCACGCGTGGGGACGCCGCGCAGCCATTTCTCTGCCCCTTAGGGGCGCCGGCCCGGGCGCTGAAGGGTGACGAGGAAGGGTCCGGCCGGGGCAGCGTCACTTCCGGGTCTCCGTTCCCATGGGAACGCGTGTTGCTAACGAGTGCAATGGGCCCTGTAAGCGGAGATCTGGGCTGACTCCCCCTCCCGTCCCCGGGGGGGGGGGGGGGGGCTTCCACCTCGTGTTTACTTGGGATTCGGGGTACAAACACCACGGCCCTATTCCTGGAAGCCCAAACCAGGATAAATAGTGTGCGTTTCCAGTCTCCAACCACCTTTCAGCAGGGAGAGCCGCGTGTAAATCTTGTGCTGGCTGTCACCGCGGCCTGACTCACGGGGCGTGAAATGTGAGCGCGAGGAGGCCCGCTGGGCGCGGGGACCACGGCCAAGCGCTTCTCGGAGCGGCGGGGACTGGCCGTGTGCAGAGACCCCGCCTCTGGGCAAAGACTGCAATTAAACCGTGAGTTATGTTGTCTATGAAAACGCCAGAGTTTTAGTGGCTCACAGATCTCCAGATGCTGGGGGACTCGTGGGATAGGTTTTGAGTGGATGAAAAGTGAATTTATGGGCATAGAATTCGGTAATTAATTATTGTAGGTCTGGTTGCAATAATATTGGAGAAACATGGCTTCAACAGTTGTAATTTACTTAATAAAATACATGCATTTTTATTTTTATTTTTTGTTAACCGTCACCCGAGGATATTTTTCCATTGATTTTAGAGAGAGTGGGAGGGAGGGGGAGAGAGAGAGAAGCATCAATGTGAGAGAGAAAAACATTGATGGGTTGCACCCCAACCAGACCCGGATGGAACCTGCAACCCAAGTACATGCCCTTGACCGGGAACTGAACCCCTGAGCCCACAGGCCAGGGAATGAAGGTGTACACTTTTAAATATATATATATTAGATTGATTTCAGAGAGCGAGGGTGGGAGAGAGAGAGAAAAACATCAGTGATGAGAGAGAATTACTGATTGGCTCCTCCCGCACACCCCACACTGGGGATATAGCCTGCAACCCAGGCGTGTGCCCTGCCGGGGAATCGAACCATGGACCCTTCAGTCCTCAGGCCGATGCTCCATCCACTGAGCAAACCAGCTAGGGCAGTGGTCATCAAACCGCGGCTCGAGAGCCACATGCGGCTCTTTGGCCCCTTGAGTGTGGCTCTTCCACAAAATACCATGTGCGGGCGCGCACGTACAGTGCGATTGAAGGAGTACCCTAATTAATAACAATGTACCTACCTTATAGTTTAAGTTTAAAAAATTTGGCTCTCAGAAGAAATTTCAATATTTGGCTCTGTTGACTAATGAGTTTGCCGACCACTGAGCTAGGGTTCCTTTTTCCTTTCCTTCTCAGAACCCAGAAATAAAACCTGGAGCAGGGGCGTCCCCCACTCCTGCCAGATACACGCTAATATTTCTTGAAAACGGAGTTGTATCCACACCGACTCAGCAACCACACAGTCAGCGTTGGTTCCTCTCCGGAGAACCCCCGCGGGTCTGCCTCGCGAACACTCCGGCACACGGAGAACACTGTCCCGGGCGAGGGGGCCAGAAACACCTGGGGTGTCAGGATTCAAATGCACCCATGCGCCCCGTGTTCACCGGGCAGGGCGCAGCTCAGAGCGGAGGGCCCTCACGGAAGCCACGACGTGGAGTTTGCACATAACTACAGTGGCCCTGCCGCCGTGGACTCTGACACCGCCACGCACGCGTGTGTCCCAGGCCACGCACAGAGAGGGGCGCCCGGCACCTGGGTGCTCCGTCCCCTCCTGTCACCCTCCGGCCTGGCTTCTCCCAGCACCTCGCGAGGTCTGGCAGCCAAGCAGGGGGGCGGGGGACAAAGGGGGTCTGGGGGGACGGGGCAGCTCTCAGACCTTGTTTTCTGGCTGTTTCCCTCCGATCGCTGAAGGGAGGGAAAATCGCAAATTGGAACCAGGCGTTGACCCCTCGCAGCCGCTGGGCTCCGCGTCACGAGCAGAGGTTGAAGGCGGTTTGGAGATGGTTCTAGTGGGGATTCGTGTTTATTAAACTCTCGTTTGGTCTCGTTTCATTGCTCGGCTTTGAGAGGAAAAGAAGAAGACAATAAAGGATTGAAGCTGAAGTGATTTTCTGCAATTAAAGTCCTCTGGAATTTTAAAAAGCCCCATCTATCAGCATCTGCCAAATATAAATGCATTTTCCACGGGCTCGGCCAAGAGGAGCTGGCCAGGCCGTCGGAGCCGCGAGGAGTTATGGGGCCTCGGCACTCACAGATGGGAGAAGGGGGGTTGTCCCCGGTCCAGCCCTCCCCACGGACGCTGGTGGCACAAAGCGTCCTGTGTGTGCACAGGCCTCCAGGGCCGCTGGTGGCATGCATGTGGAAACTGAGGCACTAAGAAAAAAGGAGAGGAAAAGGGACTGTGCAACCCACAGCCGGGGGCAGCTGTCCAGGTGGCTCCTTCATGGCCCTGCTCTCATGGCACCTGCCCTGGCGTCCATCAGGGCCTCAAGCCACAGCCTCCGGCCCCAGGGGACGTCTGTGAGGATGAACTCCGGTCCGGAGGCTGCTGCCTCGTCCAACCTGGGCCTCATTTACTTCCGGTGTAGAACTTTGCAACACACAGATGGGTTTTTCTTTTATTAATATATGTTTATTGATTTCAGAGAGGAAGGGAGAGAGAGAAGCATCCATGAGGAGAGAGAATCACGGATCGGCTGCCTCCTGCACGCCCCCCACTGGGGATCAAGTCCACAACCTGAGTATGTGCCCCGACTGGGAATCGAACCGTGACCTCCTGGTTCCTAGGTCGGCGCTCAACATTGAGCCACGCTGGCCGGGCCACAGGTGGTGTTTTCAATGCCGTGTGTAGTATTGATGATGATAGTAGGAAGAATATCATCACAATAGTCGTGAAATAGGATAAAGCCATCATCTTCCTGGCTCAGTCCTCCAATCTGAGAGACCCCCGCACTCCTGCTGAGTCCGCACAGAGACCCTCGTCAGGGAAGGACTAACCTGGAGCCCAGGAATTTCTGAATCACCCTCGCGGCCCCCCACGCCCTCCCGGGAGGTAAGGAAGGCTCGCACGCATGACGACTGCTGGTCGAAAGTTGTAGGAACCTGGCGACGGGGACCATGGCAACCCCAGGGTGCTGACCAAAAGCAAACAGGTTTTACCAGCCCCTGGCCTGGCCGTGTGGTCATCCGTCACCTCCTGACCTCAAAGGAGCCTGAACTCGGCCCTTTCCCAAGGTGGTGACTTAGAATGCGATTTCCCCATCTTCCTGGCTCGCTGCCTTCTCAGTAAAGTCGATTTCTGCCCAGCCGGCGTGGCTCAGTGGTTGAGTGTCTATGAACCAGGAGGCTGCGGTTTGATTCCCGGTCAGGGCACAGGCCCGGGTTGTGGGCTCGATCCCCAGTGTGGGGCATGCAGGAGGCAGCCCATCCATGATTCTCTCTCATCATGGAAGTTTCTCTCCCTCTCTGAAAGCAATAAAAATACATTTTTAAAAAATTAAAAATAAGCGGAAACCGGTTTGGCTCAGTGGATAGAGCATCGGTCTACAGACTTGAAAGGTCCCGGGTTCGATTCCGGTCAAGGGCATGTACCTTGGTTGCGGGCACATCCCCGGTAGGGGGTTTGCTGGAGGCAGCTGGTCGATGTTTCTCTCTCATCAATGTTTCTAGCTCTCTATCCCTCTCCCTTCCTCTCTGTAAAAAATCAATAAAATTTATTTTTTTTAATTAAAAATAATAATAATAAAATCAAGCCCTCAGGTTCTAAAGCTGATGTCTTCTAATCACCTTCATTAGCCTCACCAGAGTCTGCACACTGAGCTGTCGTTTTTATAAAATTTAAATTTCTGTTGGACATTCACACGTTGCCAGCTGCCCCTCCCCCCGCGCCTCCTGCAGAGTGTAAAAGCCCTTCCCTGGTCATCTCTCTTGAACTCTGTGAGCAAACTCTACAGACGTCTGCCGTGTGCCTAAGCGTGTCCCGGGGGGGGGGGGGGTGGAGGGGGGAGGCACAGATGTCCTAACACATCTGTGGGCAGACACAGCCCCTGGCATTGGCTCGACATGTAAACTCCAATTCTTAGATACACTGTGGGGTTTCCCTGTAGAGTTTGCTTACAGAGTTCAAGAGAAATGGCCAGGAAAGGGCTTTTATTTATTTATTTTTAAAATATTTTTATTGATTCAGAGAGAGAGGCAGAGGGGGAGAGAGAGAGAAACATCAATGAGGAGAGAGAATCATTGATTGGCTGCTTTCTGCATGATCCCCCGAGCCTGCAACCCGGACATGTGCCCTGACTGGGAATCGAACCCTGACCTCCTGGCACCTGGGACAACGCTCAACCACTGAACCACACTGTCCAGGGCTCCACGAGCTGTCTATCCTTTTGTTTTGTGGGGATGCAGGCTTATTTTCCCAGGATAATTGTTACTGTTTTATTTAAGTATAGTTGGTAAGCATGCTTATATTAGTAATAGAGGCCCGGTGCACGAAATTCGTGCATGGGGAGAAGGGGGGGCTGTGTCCCTCAGCCCAGCCTGCACCCTCTCCAATCTGGGACCCGTCGAGGGAAACAGGCAGTTGGACATCCCTCTCACAATCCAGGACTGCTGGTTCCCAACTGCTCGCCTGCCTTGCTTCCTGATTGCCCCTAACTGCTTCTGCCTGCCAGCCTGATCACCCCCTAACCACTCCCCTGCCAGCCTGATTGCCCCTAACTGCCCTCTCCTGCAGGCCTAGTACCCCCCCAACTGCTCTCCCCTGCAGGCCTGGGTCCCTCCCCCCAACTGCCCTTCCCTGCAGGCCTGGTTGCCCCCAACTTCCCTCCTCTGCCGGCCTGGTCACCCCTAACTGCCCTCCCCTGCAGGCTTGATTGCCCACAACTGCCCTCCCTTGCAGGCCTGGTCCCTCCCAACTGCCCTCCCCTGCTGGCCATCTTGTGGTGCCATCTTGTGTCCACATGGGGGGCCATCTTGTGTGTTGGAGTGATGGTCAATTTGCACATTACTCTTTTATTAGGTAGGATATTAGTTTCAGGTGTACAATATAGCGACTGCACTTCTATACCTTACAGTGTTAAATATCTTCAAATTCTCCAAAACAAACAAAGAAACCACCTTCGGGTAAAAGCTGAAGATGGAGAACTTCAACCGAAGGTCATTATTCATGAAATGCAGGTGCCGGCGTCACAGCGTAGCGTGGAAACGGCTCCACAATGGTGGTCACTTGGTCCCTCCTGCGCGACTATGACGGTCACAGCGCCTGCCGCGAAGGGGAGGAGCCACGTACAAAGTCAGGGCCAAACCACACGAAGGCCTGGGTCTCTGCTCGCCTCTCGCCCCGGGCCGTGTCGGGAAGGCGGGCTCCACCCGTCACGGGCACCGCGCCCCGAGCCCCGGGGGTCGCAGAGGCGTTTCAGGAGTTACGTGTTTCCCTCTTTAACACCTCGCAGGTAAACACTACCATCTTTCTTCATAAAAACCGAATGGAACAAATGGCCCTTAGCCCGGCCGGCGTGCCTCCGTGGTTGAGCGTCGACCTAGGAACCAGGAGGTCAGGGTTCGACTCCCGGTCAGGGCACAGGCCCGGGTTGCGGGCTCAATCCCCAGTGTGGGGCGTGCAGGAGGCAGCTGATCCATGATTCTCTCTCATATGGATGTTTCTATCTCTCCCTCCCTCTCTGAAACCAATAAAGACATGATTTTTAAAAATAATTAAATGCCCTTTCGTCTGGGGGTGTCTTAGTGCCACTGCCCCGGCTGGATGGAGCGTTTCTGTGGTGTTTGCGGCGGGCCTGAGAGTCCCGTGTGGACGGCTGGGGTCTGTGCCTTGTGGGCCTGCCCTTCTCCGGCCGACCTGGGTCGCGTGCAGGTGGCGGCCCGGAGCCCAGAGGGCACGGCCCCGCGCGGGCCTGCAGGTGCCGCTGGCAGCTGAGATGAGGTAGTGATGCGACGGATGGGTTGGTTCCTTCGTGGGAGTTTACTAGACGCGGTTGGCGCCCTCCCTGCCCGGGAGGGGCTCACACTGGACCCGTGGGCGCCTGCTGCCGCTTCTCATTCACGATTCCCGGCATTTTCCTGGAGTTGTTAGGCCTGTCTCCCCTGGAGGACAGTTTGTGTCCCCTGCCTGCCCGTTAGGGATGGGATTCCTCTGAGTGGACATTCCTGGGAGTTCCCTCCCTCAGCAGATCCGGAGCAGGGACGGGCAGTGTGGGGAGCAGGACGTGGGTGGGGCAGGCTCCGTCTGGGGGAGCCACTGGGTCCATTCAGAAGGCGAGTGCCCTGGGCAGACATGAGAGCCCCATGGAGGCTCTCCCCGGTACAGGGAAGGGGGGAGCGAGGCCTCAGGACCCGGACCCTTCTCACCGTGACGCGTGGAGCAGAGCTGCTGGGAGGTGACGGCGGCTCGGGTCTCGTGTCCTGGCAAGCGGACAGCGGGGGGCAGCTCAGGCAGGCAGGCTTGGGAGCCAGGTCGTCCTGCTTCCTGTGATGGGACACAGGCCTTCCCCGCGGTCCCCACGCTCCCAGGTGCGGGGAGTTGGCTGCTCAAGACAAGCTCTGTGACTAACTTATGACAGAAGGAAAATCAGCTTGGAAACCAAGGCAAGCTGCTGAGGTCAGCCCGTCCAAGTCTGAATCTGGGTCTATTTCAAAATCCCTCTTAAGGTTTTAGTTCCTGAACTTGAAGAGGGAGTTTCTGTTGTTGTTTGGTTTTATGATTTGTGGGTCATTTTCATTTGCAGGCCCGGCCGGCCTGGCTCAGTGGTTGAGCACCGACCTATGAACCAGGAGGTCACACAGTTCGATTCCCGGTCACGGCACATGCCCAGGTTGCGGGCTGGATCCTCAGTGGGGGGCGTGCAGGAGGAGGCAGCTGATCAATGACTCTCATCATTGATGTTTCTCTCTCTCTCTCGTTTTCTCTCTGAAATCAATAAAAATATATATTTTTTAAAAATACTTGCAGATGTGTTGCGCTCCGGATGAGCATTTACTGAACGTCACATGAAGTAAGCGGGCTGGAGTAATTGGAATGACATGTAACATGCGGTACAATTGCCTGTGCGCATGGGAGGGTGACACAGCTCTTCCGTCGTCCAGGGCGCCCTCGGCGGGGACAGAGGTCAGCGTCTGAGCCGTAGGGATGGGCCGACTAGGAAGAAGACTGACGACACGCTGGCTCCGTCCGGGCCGCGCTGAGCACCGAGCGTGGGCCTCTGAGCATCGGGGGTGACGACCAGCTGGAACCCGGGACGGGGAGGCCATCCTCGGGACTCGAAGCCCAGCGTCGGCGGACGTTAGAGCTTGCCCACACGAGCGACACGCATGTGCTCAGCTGGCCTCCGTCTCCAGCTTGAGCAGGAGTGCGGACCACACAGCTCTTCCTGTGGCCGCGCGGGTTCCAGCACGCGGCCGTGACTCACAATAAATTTACTTAATGGTGTTTATCCCTCCAGCTCGCCAGGAAAGACAAGTTTTGAACTGTTTGCTTTCCAGCTCTTATCAGAGACCTGGCTGAGGAGGTGGATCATCAGAAAGATAAGGGCCGGCCGTGGCCGCCTCCTGTGCGGTGGGCGTAGTCTAAAGCCTTTGAACTTCATTTGCTGAGCGTCCCCATTTTCCCCATGTAAACAACACGCTTGCATCACTGGGGCAGTGTGTAGGGTGTTTGCAGCCTCGGCTTTGGGAGAAGGTCACCTGTCCACGTTTGCACAGCTGCTCTCCGAGATGCTGGCCAGGGGCTGGCCGAGGCCTGGCTGCAGGCCCCCGCGTTCAACGGAATGTGGAGTTTATTATAAGGAAGGTGGAAAGGGGCTGGTTTTATTTTTTAATATATTTTTGTGGATTTCAGAGAGGAAGGGTGTGGGAGGGAGAGATGGAAACATCAATGATCGGCTGCCTCCTGCACGCCCCCCACTGGGGATCGAGCCTGCAACCCTGTGCTCGATCGGGAATCGAACCATGACCTCCTGGTTCATAGGTCAGCACTCAACCACTGAGCCACACTGGCCTGGCAAGAGGTTGATTTTAAAATCATGAATCTACGTTTGAGTCTTTGCCGGGAATTGGGGCGGCGTGTCACCGGGAGCCATTGTCATTAGCCCCCTCAGCCTCAGCTTCTCCTTCTGTGAAGTGGCAATCCTGGGTCTCCCACAGTCAGCGCTGGCCATGGGAATGAAGCGTATCCCCAACTTCGGAACGCTTTCTTGCTTCTGTCACGACCCAGTTCTTGCAGCACATGATCCAAACATCTGTCCGCACTGCTGGGACGCTCACCTGCTAAATCGTCTCAGACAGAGAAGGTCCCCAGCCCGCGGCGCTCTGCCCCCCTCCTCGGCCACTCGGGACAGGGTTTCTGAACCTCCTGGGCAATGAGTTGCCACCATCTGGTAGCGATACTGATGGAAACGTGGTGCATGTTACCTCGGCCACGTCTTCTTTTAAACGCCTGTCGAGCAGCTGTGGACACGGCCTCTAATCCCTCCGCGCGTGGTAAGAACGGGCAGCGTGAGTGACAGGCAGATGGCTTCTGTTCCGAAGCCGGGGCTGTGCATGCTGTGTACCTGGTCAATGAAGTATACTAACGGTCACCACGCGCACCCACCGCCTTGTCTCGTCCTGGAAGTCAAGTTCTGAGGAGAGTGTGTCCTGGTTTAAATGACAAGATCGTCAGCTTGGACTAGTTTACAACTAGAGACAGGAGAGCTGGGAGGAAACTGTTGAATCGTTGCATGAACACGATGGCTTTCGGAGAGGAGACCAGCAGAGTGAGATGATGTCCCGTCAGACCCAGAAATGCCCCGCCATCCCCTGCCCCGCCCGTCGGAGCCTGGGTGTGGCCCAAGCTCCTGCCGTCCGCGCTGGGTCGCCCTCGGCTCTACTGAACAGGTGCCCTGCCCCTGCTGCAGCCATAAACAGCCCACATCTTCCTGCTGCAAAACAACACCCTCTTCACTGGATGGAGATTCTGCCCGGAGTGTGGCTGGCTCACCCTCACCCACAGGGCCGGGCTCGGTTCACTGGAGACGTCTCCTCTCACCTGGGGTCGCTCAAAGCCGGCGTCTCCCTGTGGCGTGGCCATCGTGGGTGAGCAGACCCCTTAGGTGATGGTTTCGGGGCTCCAAGGGCAAGGTTTCCAGTGAGTGAGGGAAGCGCCTCAATGACCAACCTCAGAGGTCATGGTGTCACATCCCTACCCCAAAGGTCACACAGCCACACTCTCCAGGTTCAAGGAGAGAGGACGGAGACCCCGCGTCCTAAAGGGGGACCTCACCTGTTGGAACTGCCAGAAGGACAGCATTTCTGTGTCGGACAGCAGGTCCTTCTTGGGGCGACAGTAACAAGAAGGCACATCTCTGTCTCCAAAGGACTGTCATCCATAAAGAAATAACAGCAGATACCACCCACGTTCATCTGAGGATGACGCCACAGCAGTTAGTACTGGGATTTCGCAACAGGGATAGTGAATAAATTCATGAGACGGAGTATAAAGACTATAGAAACAGACCAAGACAATATGGAATTTTGATCAGTGGTGATAATGTCATGGGAGGTCATTGTTCAAAGAAGGGACCACGTAATATATGGAATTGAGAAAACATATTCCTATGTGGAATTTATGAAATAGATGCTACCTCCCACCCTGGGAAAATTAAGTCCAGATGGATTAAGGTCTTAAATTCAACAGCAAGTTTTAAAGCTGGTGGAAGCAATGCAGATGAAAATCATTCTGACCTTGGGCTTGGGAGGGGTTTCTTAAGCAAGACAGAAAACACACTAATCACAAAGAAGTGATTGATGAACCCACTCCTTGGAAATTAAAAACATCTGCTGGTCACAAACCATCACATAAAAATTGGGGAGAAGACATGTTTAATACCTGTAGTTGAAATGCAATCCCTACCTATCCATCCATCTATCCATCCATCTGCCTCTCCTTCCACCATTCATCCACCCATCTATCCATCTGCCTATCCTTCCACCATCCATCCATCCATCCATCTATCCATCCATCTGCCTATCCTTCCACCATCCATCCATCCATCCATCCATCATCTGCCTCTCCTTCCACCATCCATCCATCCATCTATCCATCCATCTGCCTCTCCTTCCACCATCCATCCATCTATCTATCCATCTACTTCTCTTTCCACCATCCATCCATCCATCCATCCATCTGCCTATCCTTCCACCATCCATCCATTCATCCATCCACCCATCTATCTATCCATCCACCTACCAATCCACCTACCTCTCCTTCCACCATCCATCCATCCATCTATCCATTCATCTATCCATCCATCTACCTATCCTTCCACCATCCATCCATCCATCCATCTATCCATCTGCCTCTCCTTCCACCATCCATCCATCCATCCATCCATCTACCTATCCTTCCACCATCCATCCATCTATCCATCCATCTGCCTCTCCTTCCACCATCCATCCATCTATCTATCCATCTACTTCTCCTTCCACCATCCATCCATCCATCCATCTACCTCTCCTTCCACCATCCATCCATTCATCCATCCACCCATCTATCTATCCATCCACCTACCCATCCATCTACCTCTCCTTCCACCATCCATCCATCCATCCATCCATTCATCTATCGATCCATGTACCTATCCTTTCACCATCCATCCATCCATCTGCCTCTCCTTCCACCATCCATCCATCCATCCATCTATCCATTCATCTACCTCTCCTTCCACCATCCATCCATCCACCTATCTATCCATCCATCTACCTCTCCTTCCACCATCCATCCATCCATCCATCCATCTACTTCTCCTTCCACCATCCATTTATCCATCCATCCATCCATCCATCCATCCATCTATCCATCTATCCATCCAACCATCTATCCATCTATCATGTACAAATAAATGAGAAAAAGACAAACAACCCAATAAAAAAATGGACAAAAGACCTAACTAACAATTCATCGAAGAGAAAAACATGAATAGCCAATAAAAACATGAATAGCTCCTCAGGTCACGGGGACCATGCGCGTGTAAGTCAAATGAGATGCTATCTACACTGATCGATTGGCAAGAATTGATACGGAAGGGGCATAGGAACGTCTGGAGAGAGTATTATCGCCGATGCAACAACTTGAAAACGGACGAGGCATCTTAACCAAGGTCCTGGAGGCTGATCCCCGAACCTTCGTCGGCACCAGGTTGGCCCCAATAAATAGCGAGGAGGACCCCGGAAAGGATACCGAGAAAGGGACCTTCCTCACTGTCAAAGGCAAGGCCAACGAGAATGGGGAATACACCCTGACAGTCAGGTCCCCTGCCCCCTCGAAATTAAAATTCTTTTCTCTTATTTGTTTCTTAAAAGCAAGCCAGAAAAAACTGGTAGCGGGTCTGCAGCTTCAAATCTCACCACTACCCGGCCCGCCCCCGTCCAGGACAGGGCTTAGACATGCCTGGGTGTGCAGTAATCACTGAGGGGGGACGGCATTTTGTCCGTCCCTGGGAAAGCTGTCTGGGTGCTCTGTAAACGGAGGTGTGGCTGAGGAATGAGTGCACTGGCCGTTTAGGGACAATGGGGGAAAACTATTTTATTTTATTTTAGTATATTTTTATTGATTTCAGAGAGGAAGGGAGAGGGTGAGAGAAACATCAATGATGAGAGAATCACTGATCGGCTGCCTCCTGCACGGCCCCTTCTGGGGACCAAGCCCACAACCCGGGCATGTGCCCCAACTGGGAATTGAACCCGGGACCTTTCAGTCCTCAGGCTGATGCTCTATCCACTGAGCCACACCGGCCAGGGTAGGAACAACCATTTCAATCAGCCTACAGGCAATGAGCTCAATGGAAGGAAACAGAACTTAAACTTTTCTGCAGACAGCGCAGGGCGGGGCCGATGAACCTAGGACATGGAGGGTGCCCTCCTCTGCCCGACCGCTGACACGCTCCGGTGCTCGCGGCGGGTCCCACACCATGACCCGCTCAGATCACGTTCCTCAGCGTCACTCTTCTCTCCGTGAGCTCCGGGGCCTTGGGCGGCCCGATACGTGGCTCACACCAGTGTTTGGATGCTGTCCCTTTTGTCCCGACTCAAAAGGGCTAAGGGACGCTGCGTGTGACCTTTGACCTCCACCCCGGGAAAGCACATGGACTTTCTGGGGTAAAACAGCTCAGCGTTGGGGTTCCTCTGAGGCGTGACTGCGCGCTGAGCCCAGGGAGGGCTCTCGGTCTGGTCAGCGACTGGCTGCTCCAGGGGCCTCGCTCACAGCGTGTCCCGGGAGCCTGCTCAGAGCCAGGACCCTGTGCCCCACACACCAGGCCCCGGGTGCGGCCGGCGGGTTGTCCGAGGCCACGGAGGTTCCTCATCTTTGTTATCATTTACGCCTCCAGGGAGCTCGGGATTGGCTTCGGCTCAGAGGAGGTCTGTATTCTCATGAGCTTTCTTCCAGGTCAAAGGCTAATAATAAACAGATTCTCTCTGTCTCTCCCTGTCCCTGTCCCTGTCTCTGTCTCTCCCTATCTCTGTGTCTGTCTCTCCCTGTCTCTGTCTGTCCCTGTCTCTGTCTCTCCCCCGCTCTGTCTCCCCCTGTCTCTGTCTCTCTGTCTCCCCTCATCTCTGTCCCTCCGTCTCTCTTAGACGGAGGGATATTGTTTTGCTTGTTTCCAGTGTATCAAGGTCTTGGATCCAAGTCGATGCTCAGTCCACCAGCTTACAGTTCGGAGACAACGGACCCTCCGAACCTCAGGGGAGTGCTTCATGCCCGTGAACGCACCGTTTCAGGGACGGGGGCCCAGGCGGCCTGTACATGATTAGAAACAGTCAATTCCCGCTCCTCTCCGCTCGGCCGGGCTGTGCAAGCACCAGGGCTTCCATGCTGACTCTGTTAACGTGGAAGTTGTGCTCGGCTCCGAGGAGCGCGGTCCAGGGCGTGTCCCTGTGTCGCAAGGTCTTCGTCCCTCCAGGGGCTTATCTCTGCCGACGCCTCCGCGGCTCCAGGTCACCGCTGTTTCCAGGAAGTGCTTTCTGAACGTCCATCATCGCCTTTTGGCTCCCCTGGGGCGAGCGGGCGGGAGGAGGCGTGTGGACAGGCTGACACACTGACCCTGCATCTGACCATCAGCACACGAGGCAGTCGGTAACTCTCTCGTGCGGCTCGTCAGCAGCGTTCACTCCAGCTTTCCCTCCATGGAGTTGTCTGTCGGGGTAACAGGAGCCATCGGTGTGAGAGAGCAGCAGCCCCGCCCGCAGCACAGCCTCGTCCCAGGCACCAGGGTGGCGGGTCCCACCCCAGGTCAGGGCACACACCAGCGTCAACCAGTGAACGCACAGAGAAGTGGAAGAACACACTGATGTCTCTCTCTCTCTCTCTCTCTCCCCCCCCCCCACCTCCTCTGTCTAAAATCAGTCAGTCAATCCAACATGTAAAGGAGAGAACGGCAATGTCTGTCCTCAGAGTTACGACCTGCCTTTCGTCACGGAGCTCGGAGCGGCACTCACTGTCGCTGAGCGGCAGGGACCAGGCGACCTGCACGGGTCCCAGAGCCGCGGACATGGGACATGACTGAGCCCCAGGCTCGCCCGCCGCCCGGCCGCCCAGAGAGCATGTTCCAAACACAGCAAAGGAGCAGCACGTGAGGAGAGATCCCCCCGCCCCCCAGACCGAGTCTCCTCCTGGGCCCCCCCACAGGAGATGAGCCTCAGTGACTGCAGCCACCGGCTTCCAGGCTCCCTCAGCTGCCGGTGGCTGTAAGGTGACAAGGTGCCCAGGTGGCTGACGGCTCAGCTGAACTGGCCGCTCGCTACGCGGAGAACGGGGTTTTCTTGGCTCGGGGCTGCGTGCACAGACAGGCCGCGCCGTGCCGATGAGACGCTGCTCGCCCCAGCCTCAGGCGCCGCCTCAGCTGCAAACACTAACACTCGGCGCCTTATCGCCCGAGACTGGCTTTTCCAGGAAGGATTCGCCTCCGGCATTTGCGAGGAGCACGAAGGGAACGGTAAGATTCCAGGCTTCGGCCCGAATTGAGGGCCACAGAGGCTCGGGGCCGGGGCTGAGAGAGCGAGGCGGGCACCCCTCAAAGGCCAGGTGGGGTGTGTTCCTTTTCGGAGGCTGGTCTGGGAGGTGAACGCTCGCACGAGGGCGCCCCGAACTGTCAAACACGGCGCGTCCTCCCGCTTCGGGTGAGGGACACACTGACCGGACTAACAGAAGGTCCGCGGCGGCCAACGCGGCCCATACCGTCCAGCAGGGCAGACGACTGACACTCTGAGCCGAAGGAGCCGTTTCCTGGGGTTGGCCGGGCCTTACAGCAGCGTGGCACCAAGACGGCCCTTCAAACCGGGTGGGATTGTAAACGGGAGCCTCTGGGGTCAGGGGTCACAGGCGTGAGGTCCAGCCGGGGTCGGGGTGTCCGCCCCTTTGTGTGTTTACCTGGGAGGGAATCCCCCGCCTTTGCCCGCCCTGGTGGGCGCGGCCCCCGGTTCTCCCTGAAGTCTCCCGCCGTCCGCACAACAGAAACGGTCACACTGAGCTCCCGGCGCTCCGCGTGCTCCCAGCCCTGCGTGCGATCTTCCCAAGTGCCTGACGCTCCGTGTGACGTGCACACGTACTCCCAGCCGTGTGGCCTAGCGGTGGGGCAACCCAGGAACCGAGGTCAGGGCACACGCCCGGGTTGCAGGGGGGTCCCCAGTGGGGGGCGCACAGGAGGCAGCCGACAGATGATGTTTCTCTCTCCCTCTCCCTTCCTCTCTGAAACCAATGAAAGTATATTTTAAATAATAATAATAAAAGGTGTACATGTTTAAGAGAGAACCAGGCATGCGTCTGTAACATGGTGGCGGGAAGGGGGTGGGGACGACAGTGAGGACGCCACAGCATCTGTGTGACGGAGGAGCCACGGAGCCACGTGTCCTGGGAGGAATGGCCCCCAGAGGTGCCAAGTGTAACGCCCGGGTTTTGCCCGGAGCCGCGGGGGCCGTGGGGGGGGGGGGTGAACATGAGAAGCGCACAGTGGGAGGCCACTGTCGCCACCGACAGGACACGGAGCGCGTGTGGGCACATCCGTGTGCTTCCTCCCGAGGGACCTGAGCCGGAGGCCGTTGCTGTGCCTTCCCCCCCGCACCCCCCACCCCCACCCCAGGCTCCAGTGCAGAGACAAGCACGGTGGGCGTGTCGCTTGCTGGCCCGAGTCCATGACATTCAGGGTTTGCACCCAAGTCAGGAAGTGAAGGGGCTCCGTTTACATCTTTTCTTTTCTTTTTTTTTAAAAAATATATTTTACTGATTTTTTACAGAGAGGAGGGAGAGGGATAGAGTTAGAAACATCAACCAGCTGCCTCCTGCACACCTCCTACTGGGGATGTGCCCGCAACCAAGGTACATGCCCTTGACCAGAATCGAACCTGGGACCCTTCAGTCCACAGGCCGACGCTCTATCCACTGAGCCAAACCGGTCAGGGCACGTCTTTTTTTTCTTCTTCTTCTTTTTAACCCACTGTACGCCATAAGCATCTGTATACACACGCAGCGGACCTTCCCCACACCCACGCGCGTCTATAAAAAAAAATGTTTTCCCTAAGTGGCAGCCCTGACCAACTTTGAAATCATTTTTCGTGAGAATTGTCAGCTGAAAATATTCAAGAACACCCGAAGTGTGAGTGATCTATTTATGTTTATAATGTTCATTGTACATTGATTTCTTTTCATTAAATTCAAAATATCGCAGCGTGTGGGGATGGTTTCCGTGTTGCACTCGTGGCAGTGAACTGGTTAATATATATTTATTGACCTCAGAGAGGAAGGAAGAGGAGGAGAGAGACAGAAACATCCATGATGAGAATCACGGACCGGCTGCCTCCGGCACGCCCCCCACTGGGGATGGAGCCCGCAGCCTGGGCCTGTGCCCCGACCGGGAACCTAACTGTGTCCTCCTGGCTCGTAGGTCGACCACTGAGCCACGCCGGCCGGGCTCTTTCTTTCTTTGCGGCCGTCTCCCCCCGCGTGAGGGACCGGGTTCTCTGTGACACACTCCCAGGGCAGTGCTGAGGGAGGCCCCTCGTCCCAGCCCCACCGCCACCTTCACGCCTGGGAGCCGGGACCTCGTGCAAAAGCCCCACGGGACGTGGAAGGAGTGTGCACGCCTGGTCCCCCGGGCCGGCTCCCAGGTGTGTGCTCCCTCCGGAGCCAGAACCGCGCAGTAATTAGTAACCGGGACACCGGCTCCTTCCCGGAGGCGTGTCTCTGTCTTCCCCGGCGCCCGGAGCCACACGCTCAGCAAAGGGAGAGAGGAGGTGCTGTGCACAGGGTAACAGATGACAGAGGATCGTCCTTTGCCAAAAGCATCTTGGAATTTGCATTCGGCACGAAGAGCTTTGGAAAGGAGAACGCTGCCCTCAGGGGCAGTGATTCTCTCTCAGGGCAGCAGCTCACGGGCGCTCAGTCACGGGCCCGCTCCCGCCTCCTCACCTGCCTGCTCCCTGCATGTCACACTCAAAGGCTGACCCGGGCCAAATAAACAAGGTTTCAGTGTATGGGGCCGCAAAAAATCAAAAGCTT
This sequence comes from Eptesicus fuscus, assembly GCF_027574615.1. Lineage (NCBI taxonomy): Eukaryota > Metazoa > Chordata > Mammalia > Chiroptera > Vespertilionidae > Eptesicus > Eptesicus fuscus. The sequence continues at coordinate 635,259 of NC_072486.1, read as the reverse complement.
CAATTTCCATAGAAACGTAGGCTTATTTCGATAGAGACATGCTGAATACAAAGGGCTGAAATAAATGAGTCGTTAACATAAAATGATAGAACATTTTAATAAAAATTAATATTTTTCTTGGACATTAACTTAATAGACACTGAATAACTGCACAAATTAATAAGCGCAACACAAATAAACCTATTTTTCTTGTTCTCTGAAAGCGAAGTATTTCCTGTTGCGCACACCAAACAAGTCAGCACAAGACCAATGCCGTGGCCATCGGCTGCTAAAATATTCGCTGCTGGTGTTAGTGGGGAGAAATGGTGCGCCTGCGCATAAGGGAAATGAAGGCAACACGATTATAGTCATCAGTCATTAGCGAACGTTGTAGTTCGTTATTAATAACTAGAGGCCCGGTGCACGAATTCGTGTACCAGTGGGGTCCCTCAGCCTGGCCTGCAATCAGGGTGGGCCAGCTGGGGGGAGGGGCCGCAGGAGGTGGGCCGGCTGGGGGGAGGGGCCGCAGGAGGTGGGCCGGCTGGTTGTTCGGTCGCTTGGTCGCTTAGGTTTTTATAGAGAGAGACTAGTGACCCGGTGCACGGATTTGTGCACATTGAAAGGAAACTAATTAGAAGGTGGCTGATGGGGCGGGAAGAAAGGGGTGGGGCACCCATCTATTTTACGATAACCCCTGAGGAGGCCTCCCATATTCTACCTTTTTCTGCATTTTCAGGCCCCGTCTGACCCCCGATATGGTCCCCTGTGACGTCTCAGCAGCACTGAGCTGCTGCAGGTGCCCAGACACGACGCTGTGTGACGCATCCACGGTCCCCCCTCCCGCGCTCCCCCCTCCCGCACTCCCCCCTCCCGCGCTCCGTTCAATGCACACGCTCCACCCTGGTGCTCACAGCAAAGCTCTGGGCGCTGCTATTTTTTAAAATATGTTTTTATTGTTGTCAGAGAGGAAGAGAGAGGGAGAGAGAGAAACATCCATGATGAGAGAGAATCATCGATCGGCTGCCCCTGCACGTCCCTCACTGGAGATCGAGCCGCAACCCGGAATCAAGCCGTGACCTCCTGGTCCAGAGGTTGACACTCAATCGCTGAGCCACGCGGGCGGGCTGGGTGCAGTACTTGACTCTTCCTGTTCCCGCGCGTCCCATCCGTCTGCAGGTGCCGTTGACACCCCTCCCACGGACACAGGAACCCCTTCCCTGCTCACGGCCCCGCCCACACGCCTCCACCAGGCCAGGAGCAGCTGCCCTCTGGACCCTCCCCCACTCACCAGCGCGTCCCCTGCCGTCCACGGGGCTCGCGACACTGGGCACCAGGTCCTACGATTCCCCGCCCACGCCTGTCCGGGGCCATGTTCTCTTTCCCGTGTCCCACGCCACTCACCTCTGCTGCCACCACTCGGCTCACGGCCTCCTTTCTGCTCCCCAAACACTTCCTCCCGTCCTGGCGGGAGGGTGGCACCCGCGGGCACCCGAGACGTCCTGAGGCCCTCTGGACCACCTCGCTGCCGGCTGCGCCAGAACCAGCTCCCAGGCCCCGTGGGCAGGGCCTGGGTGTGGCCAGGGCGTCCCCGTGCAGCCCCCCGTCTCTGGGAGGCCCCAGGGGACAGGCAGCGTGGACCTGAGCGTCCCCAGCTTTCTCTGCACAACGAGGGTCTGGCCCCGCAGCCACAGCTCCCACGCTGACAGGACCCCCAAGCCGTGCAGGTGCCGGAAAGAGCTCCCCACAGAAACTCCCGGACACGGTGAGAGGGCGGTGACCCCTCAGCGATGCCTCCGCTGACCCAGACCCTCCCCCGCACCACGTCTCCTCAGCACGTGGCCTCTGTTCCCGTGGCGGCCACGTGTGTCTGCTGTGAGGAGCCGAGTCCCTACTGGACGGGAATGCTCTGAGGGCAACAGCCGGGCCTAATCCACCCGTCCGCTCAAGGTCAGCCACAAGGTCAGCCACCAGGAAGGCGACAGAATTCAATCAAGGCCGGTGACCGGCACGAGGGCGTTTTCACATCCACACTTTGCTCTGGTTTCCCGTTGGCAGCCGAGCCGCGGGGATCCCGGTCGTGTGCTCACAGCCTCGTCCCTGTGCGCTGGGCGTGTGCGCCCTGGGCCGAGACGGCCGGTCTTGGCAGGTTGGTGTGGGCCGAGGCGGTGTGATCAGAATGTACAAACCAGGACTCACTGCGAACCCAGCGAGGCTCGCTGCTCGCTGTCACGCGGCGTCTCCGGTCCTGGCAGCGTTTGGGTACACGATGTTTCTGAGTCCTTGGCTCCCTGCGGCGAGGATGAGCGCGGGCGGGTGTTGTCCTGCGTCCAGAGGTCCCGCTGGGACCGTGGAGGACAGACGTGTACAAACAGCTGTCAATGCAGAACCCCGGGACGGGGGGGAGTTAACGTCAGGAAAGCCTTTTCCTCGACGGAGCGACTGCCGAGAAGGTGACGGCGAGCGCCGAGGGAGCAGGACGGGCTCGCTCCCCGGGAGCCGCGCCGGACGCCTGTGTGTGTGCCTTCGCAGGAGGAAGGGCGAGCCATGTGGGTGGCGTGCCGCCTGAGGGCAGGGACCCCGCTGAGAGCGCACGGCTGAGCCAGGTGACCCCGGGACACCCAGCACCCAGCCCAACGCAGGGCTGGGGTCACCAAGAAAACCCACCCAGCGTGGCTCAGGGGTTGAGCATTGACCTATGAACCAGGAGGTCACGTCAGGGCACGAGCTCCATCCCCAGTGGGGGGCGTGCAGGGGGCAGCCGATCCATGATTCTCTCTCAGCATTGATGTTTCTCTCTCCCGCTCCCTTCCTCTGAAGTCAATGAAAGTAAACTATAAAAAGAAAAGAATGAAAACCCACCGTCATCACTGTCCACGGAGCGGGGCTCAGGGGCCGGCTCCCCAGGGCTCCTGGGACCCCAAACCGTGAGGTCAGCCACCACTCTCCTGACTCCGGGAGCCGTGAGACCGAGGCTGCCACCTGCAGCTCGGGGTCCAAGACGGCCGTTTGTGCTATAAATAGACACCGGCTTCTCTTGGCAAAGGGGTGTTGAACTTGCTCTTCGGCAAGGTCTCGCCCCACGTCCCGGCCTGTCTCCGAGGGCCCAGGAGAAAGGGGGGTCGTGTGGCTTCTGGGGCCCCTGAGGGGAGGGCATGGCCGGACAGGTGCCTGGGGACGGCCAGGGGACGGGAAACGGCGTTTCTTTCGGAACGTGGGCGTTTTCCGTCCTTTTTTACACACGAGACTACGGAGGCAGCTTCCGTGGGAAAAGCACTTCCCTCCACGCTTCCCTGCTGGTGCGTTCTCCTCGTGGGGAGTGGAATCCGTTCGCGTGTTTCCCAACCAGAGACCGCCTCCTTCTAAAAGCAGCGAGCGACGCACGGACCCACGAGGCTTCGTGGGGAAACACGCGTGTCGTTTGGAGTCTAGCCCTGACAGTGTAGGCTCCGTTCAAAGCGCCAGGCCCTGACGGAGACAGCCTGCGGGGCCAGGTCCCCTCCCCCTCCCCGCCCCCGGCGGGCAGGGCGGGGCCTGGTGCGTAGGTGCCTGGGGTCCAGTTAGGTCTGGGGCGAATCTCTGTTGCACGGCAAACGTTTGAACAACACAAATACGTTTTCTAACATATAAGCTAAAACTTGTGTCCTGGGCTACCTCTTCCTGGATTGCAATCCTGCCCTGACCCTTTCATATGTCTGTACTCGAGGCCCAGTGCCCAAATTTGTGCACGGGTGGGTTCCCTCGGCCTGGCTGGCAATTGGGGCGATCGGGGCGTCCGGCTGGCCGGGGAGGGACCGCGGGAGGGCTCCAGGGCATGTCTGGCCCTCTTTCCCAGTCCCGATTGACCGGACCCCAGCAGCAAGCTAACCTACCAGTTGGAGTGTCTGCCCCCTGGAGGTCAGTGTGCATCATAGCAATTGGTCGAGCCGTCGACCGAATGGTCAACTGATCGGTCGGACACTTAGCATATTACGCTTTTATTATATAGGGTATGTATTTTTAATTGATTTCAGAGAGGAAGGGAGAGAGAGAGAGAAACATCAATGATGAGAGAGAATCATGGATCGGCTGCCTCCTGCACGCCCCCCACTGGGGATTGAGCCTGCAACCCGGGCCTGTGCCCCGACTAGGAATTGAACCCTGACCTCCTGGTTCACAGGTTGACACTCAACCACTGGCTACGCTGGCCGGGCCAGAACATGAGTCCTTAGTGGATCTCATGCAACGTTTGGGACCGACGTGCACGAGCTGTGGTCCCTCTGTCTGGGCTCTGGATGAGCTGGGTGCTGAGTTTCCTCTGGAAGCTCCACGCCCTGGGAGACGGAGCAAAGCCCAGCTCAGGGCAGGGCAGAGACTGAAGCCGGAGCCGAGTGCCCTGGAGACCGTGGGAGTGACCACAGGCCCCCAGGGCCCCACAGGCTCCCGGGACAAGGACAGGGTCTCAGCTGAGAGCTCCCAGGAAAGGACAGGCTGCATCTCCATCTCCCCCTCGGGGCACTCCCCCACCCCACCCCCGTCACTGGGGACTGCTGAGCCCCTGAGCCCGGACCATACTCGTATCCTGAGCCCCAGGATCCGGTCTCTGCTCTGACACTGGTGAAGGCGAAGCTATAACTGCCGGCGCGTTCCAAGCGGGAGCGGCCCTCGCTCTGCCGTGCGGGCTGCACACGCCTGCCCCTGCCCAGAGGGTCACCTGGCCGGACCCTTAGCTCCGAGAAGGAGGCGGGACACGTGGGAAGAGCTGGCGGCGAGCTCTGGCTTCAGCTCCACCCAGCGCTTCCCGACAGCTCGGTGACAGGTCTCAGGTGGCCCCGGCCAAGGCACCTTTTAATGTATTTTAATTTATTTCAGAGAGGGAGGGAGAGGGAGGGAGAGATGGACACATCCGTGATGAGAGAGAATCACTGATCGGCTGCCTCCTGTATGCCCCCCACGGGGGATCGAGCCCCTAACCTGGACCTGTGCCCTGACCGGTAATCGAACCCTGACCTCCTGGTTCATAGGTCGACACTCAACCGCTGACGACGCATTTTGAGGGGAACTCAAGAAGCTGACATTTTAGCTTACAGTCGCTAGGCTTGGTCACTGGGGCACACAGAGCCATTGCCCCAGGGCCTGGGTGTGTGACTGGGGCTGGCCCGACCTCAGGAGAGACCGGCCAAGCACTCGGACCCTGTGCCCCGGAGGCCTGCCCTCTACGACGGGACGGGATGGACGGGATGGACGTGCCTGAGCCACTGAGCTCCGGGCAGAGAAGGCCAGCCCCCAGGACGAGATACAGGGTCGCGGTCAGGTCAGCGGTGAGGGGATGCTGGGAAGTCAGGACGGCAGCTCTTATCTGATCGACCTCCTCCCTGAATTCCAGCCCCTCACCTACGTTTCTGGTTTCAGTTTCAAGTGGTGCTCGGTGGCTGCCGCTCCCGCCGATGCTGGTGTGACGGCCGAAGCAGAACCGGCCGTTCGCTGTCAGAAGTGCTAGCCGTGCTCCGGCGCCGCGATGGCTCTATTCCTGTTCACGTAAAAAGCCATGGAAACCTGTGAGGAATTTTTGTGAGTTTTTTTGAGCCAAACTGTGGACATAAGCCGGGAAGCAGAACCTCAACGAACTGAGATAACGCTCCGGAGAATGGAGGGTCACATCTGTGTTTACACATTGCCATCAAAGGAAAGGGACGTAGGTGAGTTACAGGAAATCCATTGGTGACGGATTAGGGAGGTGGGAGAGAGCAAAGGGGGAGACCTCTGGGATTGGGTGAAAGTGAAATGATGGACATGTGCTTCTCTTACAGAGATGGATACAGGATGCTTTAACGTAATTAACAGTTGACTATTAACTTGATAACAATCACAATGAGGGAATGTCCTGGTGCCCTGAGGGGTCTGGGGTAAAAAGGAAGTTACAAGTTACCCAGACATCTCACAGAAATGTTATCTTAGAGGCAAAAAGGCAAATGGCTCAGTAAAGAAGATCTAAGTTGATCTTTGTCAGGGAAAATACCGGCCTAGGACATGACTACCCACCATAACCTGTTTGTAGTTCAATATTTAATTTTCAGACCATCCTTTGTGGTTACTTTAGGTCTCTCAGTTTGCAAGACGGCCATGCAGGCCTCCCCTGAGCTTGTCAGGTTAGAATGTGGCTCCTTTCGTCCACATTCTGATTAAAGGAGGCGCATCCTAAGCTGCTGGGGGTGCCCTCGGGACCTGGGAGCCCACCTGGACATGCGGCCCCTCCTCCCTTAGAGCTGCCTGTCACCACGGAGCTGCCTGTCACCATGGAGCTGCCTGTCACCATGGAGATGCCTGTCACCATGGAGATGCCTGTCACCACGGAGCTGCCTGTCACCAGGGAGATGCCTGTCACCACGGAGCTGCCTGTCACCACGGAGATGCCTGTCACCACGGAGATGCCTGTCACCACGGAGCTGCCTGTCACCATGGAGATGCCTGTCACCATGGAGCTGCCTGTCACCATGGAGATGCACAGCCTCGCTCGGCCCGGTGCGTCCGGGTGCAGGAGGCGGCCTTGCCTGCTGCGCGGCTGCACACACGGTCGCTGCCCTGGGAGGGTCCCCTGGCCGGACCCTCGGCCGAGGCGGCGGCGGGATGTGTGGGGAGAGCCAGCCCTTTGAGGACCCGCAGGCCTTTGCAAATCCCCAGCCTGCATTCCTGTGAAGTGCCCGCGTGGCATGCCTTCCGCCTCCGTCCCCGTCCCCGTGTGGTCTTCGTCCCGCTACCCAATACCAGCAGCTGGCTTAGGGGGCGCAGAGCGGAGGTGTGGGTGGCCCGCTGTCTCCCTGCTGCCGGCCGCACTGGAATAAACGCTCCGAGGACTCAGCCCCGTCTCTGCTGAGCGGCTCAGTGGGACAGGCAGCGCGGCCCCGGACCTCCGGGGGCGGTTCTCGTGTGTCGTCCGTTTGCTGCTGTTCCCCGAAGTCCGCTCCCCTCTCAGCCCCGCGTGTTCCCCTGGAGACGTCGCCGGTGGGGCCCTCCGTTTCCTTTCTCCTCTTTGCAGACACCTGACCCTCCCTCCCAATCCACAGTGACCCCTGACCCAGCTTCCTCCTCGTTTCCACCCAGCGCCGCCCCCAGACACCTGCTCCCGGCCGAGGGGGGCAGTCGGCGCTCGTGCGGCCAGCGGGCCTCTGTGTGCCATGCCGCACCAAGGACAGCGAGCAGATCACCGACCCCGAAATCCACTCCAGGACGCGCGTCCGCGAAGGTCCCCTTTGCCGGGCACAGACCCTCTCTCGGGAGCTGGTCTCCAGGGGCCGGGCATTCCTGCAGTCCCTGTCCTCAGCCCGAGAGGCCCTGGCCAGGGTTCACCTGGTGACACACACCTGCCCGGGGCCACAGGGGCCCGGCGAGCGGCAGAACCGCCGGGCGACAGGAGCGAGACGCGGGCCTGCGCCGTGGTCCTCGGGTCGGAGGAGAGAGGGACGCGGCCCCCCCCCCCACGGCCCCAGGCCAGGCATGTCCGCTGTGCTGGGCACTTCGGTCCCTTGGCCGGGGCCCCAGTGGAGGGACAGGTCCTGGGGCGACGCTGGAGCCTGCCACCCCCTCTTCCTGGCCGCCCCTGCCCGTCCCCCCCCCCTCCTCCTCCGGGCATGGAGGCCATTAGCACACTTTACAGCCGTAAACAATCGGTTTCAAAGGGCTGGGCTGGTGGGATGGGTCTAAAAATAACCCAGCACAATGAGTTTAATTGTTTTTAAAAGTTTCTCTTTGTAAACCATAATAAACTCTGGCTTTGGATCTGTCTAGTTAATATGGTTTCTGTTGAAACGGCTTAGATGGCTCTGCTCAAATATTTAAAACACATGATTTGTATTGGCTATAAACACGCGGCTCGAGCCTCCTCCGGGGACAGCTGGCCCCGACTGCAAAGCTCGGTGAGGTCTCGGCCTCGGAACCTGGCGGGGGACAGGGAAGGCGGGGGACAGGGAAGGCGGGGGACAGGGAAGGCTGGGGGGGGGATGGGGGGGCGGTTCCGCCCGTAGGTCCCTGTGCCAGCTGCCCTGCCTCCCCAGGACCTCACGCCCGTCCCACCACGCAGTCTCAGACGTGGCAGAAGGCAGCCCTGCGCCTGGCTGGGGGGCCCAGTGGTTACGTGAGGGGCAGCCGTGGAATATCGGGGAGCAGCTGCCGTGAGGAGAATGTGCCTCCTGTTCCGTGAGCGTGGGGGTTCTTTCTGATTCTGAAGCACACGCCCGCCTGCTGGGAGCTGTAGCCCGGACGCGGGAGCCGACGTCAGATCGGCCCGTCCTCCTTCCAGAACACCTGTCGTGACGGACAGATTTACAGCCTCCTCACCCCCCGCAGCCGCACGGCCGGTCACCTGTACCCCTTACCCTGCCCACGTCCCTGCCTGTGTCCCTGCCTCCCCACGCCATCCCCGTCCTCCCACCCACACACCGCTGGCCTGTGGGGGCGGGCAGATGCGTGTGGGTGACCTGCTGCTCTCCTGCCGGCAGGATGGGGACACGCTCACAAGACTCAGCCCTCTCTCTGCTGAACTGGCTCCAGTCGTGACGGGCGGCCCGGACCCCTGGGTTGTCCGGTTCCAGTTAGTGTCGGCCCCACACGGAAGGGTCTCGGGTTCGATCCCCGGTCCAGGGCTTGCACCTGGTCGGGGAGCATTCAGGAGGCAACCAGTCAATGTGTCTCTCTCACCTCAATGTTTCTCTCTCCCTCCTTCACTCCCTCCTGCTCTCTCTAGTGACCGCAGTTGACCCCGAACAACGCGGGGATGAGGGCTGCCGACCCCCATGCGGTCAAAAAACGCCCCTGTAACTATTGACTTGCGCAAAACGTAACTGACGAACAGCCTCCTGAAGACAGACAGCGAACATGTATGTTGTGTGTTGTATGTGCTGTGTTCTTACCCTAGAGGAGGCTGGGGAGCAGGGAGTGTTGGGACAATCGGGGAGGCGGAAATGCATGCACTCACTCCTGCATTTATTGCCCCGTGAGTTTACGTCGCCTGCTTAAAGGTCGAACCCGGAAAAGCCGGCATCCGCGCTGCCCCCCGCCCGCCCCCATCACCGGGACCAGTGAGCGGAGACAGACGGATGGCTGCGGCGCTTCATCAGGTGGCGGACGAGCTGAGGGACGGACAGTGGGTTATGTGCCCGAAGGGGCCACGTCCCGCCTCCTCTCGAGCCCAGCCTCTTCACGGGAAGCAGAAGGTGTGGACGAAGGGCTTAGGATTCAGGGGGGAGGGGGAGGGGGCTGGAATTCAGGGAGGAGGTCGATCAGATAAGAGCTGCCGTCCTGACTTCCCAGCATCCCCTCATGGCTGACCTGACCCCGACCCTGTATCTCCATCCTGTATCTCGTCCTGGGGGCTGGCCTTCTCTGCCGGGAGCTCAGTGGCTCAGGCACTTCCGTCCATAGCGGGCAGGCCTCCGGGGCACAGGGTCCGAGTGCTGGCCGGTCTCCTGAGGTCGGGCCAGGCCCAGTCACACACCCAGGCCCTGGGCAATGGCTCTGTGTGCCCCAGTGACCCAGCCTAGGACTGTAAGCTAAAATGTCAGCTTCCTGAGTTCCCCATCACCACGTCCCAGCGTCCGCCCGTCAGGGAGAAAGCGGGGAGCAGCGAGTCTCCGAGGAATGAGAGACGGGAAGCAAAACACCAGTTAAAGCCGAGAAGGCGAGTCCGCAGACGCACGCCATGTGCGTCCACTGTCGGGTCAGGGACGCCCCGCGCTGCTGGATCTGCAACACACAACAGACGTGGAGAACGACTGATCGCGCCAAGACTGGGGGGGGGGGGGTCCCCGCCGTGTGAGGCTTCTCTGTCGCATTAGGTCAGAGGCCTGGAAATGGGGGGACGGCTGAGGTGCATTAACATGGATGTTGCAAACCCTGCAGAAACCACTAAGAATGTTTTCACCGCATCCTGCCCCCCCCCCCACCCCACGTCAGAGGAGAGGCCGCCCTCGGGTCCCCGGCAGCGGAGGGGAGGCCTCCTGGGCGGCGGCTGGGCAGCCAGGCCTGGGACTGAGGGCAGGAAAGTTGTGGGGCGCTGCTAGGAGGGGGCGCACGCCGTGGGGACTGTCGGCCGAGTGTGATGATCCCACGCCCCGGGCGCTGTCAGCTCTCACCCAACACGTTCTTCTTCCTTTTTTAAAATACATTTTTGTTGATTTCAGAGAAGGGAGAGGGAGAGAAGCATCCATGATGAGAGAGAATCATCGATCAGCTGCTGCCTGCACACCCCCTACTGGGGATGGAGCCCGCAACCTGGGCATGTGCCCTTTACCGGAATCGAACCCGGGACCCTTTGCCGCTAGGCCCCGAACGCGTCCTTCGCGCCGATGTACGCACGGCACAGCTGGGGTGCGGACCGTGGTTTAACTGGCGTTTCCAGCGGCATTGCTGCTGGTCGTTTCTCACACCTGCTCAGTCTGGTCTCAGGGAACGCGCTGTGGGAAAAGCCGCCCCGGTGCGTGGCTCTTGTCCGCTGTGTCCACTGTGTCCGCACGATCAAGAGGAGAAGGAAGCAAACGGTGATACCAACCGATGCAAACTCCACTGGAGAAACCAGCACCCATTCCGGACCCTCCCACAGCAGCTCAGCAAACCAGGCCCCACAGAGCACTTCCTCAATCTGATTTTTTTTTTCTTTCCCAATTGCAATAGCTTTTTTTTTTTAATAATAATTTTTTTATTGAGGTATTATATGTGTACATATCTTACCATTACCCCCCCACCTCACACACCCATACATGCCCTCACCCCCCAGAGTTTTGTGTCCACTGTTTATGCTTATATGCATGCATACAATGATTTTTTTTTTAAATCTACAAAAATGTTACTTTTTTGGTGAGAAACTGGACTCTTGCCCCTGAAGGTGGAAGCAAGACAGGGGAGCCCATCTCAGTGCTCTCCCTGCTGCCCGGAGGGACTGGACGGTCAGCAGACAAGACAGGGAAGAAGCGCGCGTCGGTGAAAAGAAAGGAAAAGCCGCCATTTCTTACGGCGTGGCTGTCCGTGGAGGAGACACAGGGAACTGATCAAACTCTCCGGGATTTCTCGAGCAACCACAGCACATGCAGCGCCAGCATGCCACCTGCAGCTGCCTGTCTATGTCCCAGAACTGAACACGAGGGTTTGGAATTGAACACCGAGCACCAGTCACAGCAGCACCAACGCAACGCTTCAGCGCGACCAGCAAAGCGCCTGCAAGGACTGGACACGGGACCCACAGGTCCGAGCAGATCTGAGCAAACGGAGGCTGTGGGCTAGGGCCAGGTTCACGGCTGGAAGGATCGATATTGTTAAGATGCCAGTTCTCCCCAGTTGAGCTAGAGACTCGACGTTACCCCATGGAAACCCCACCGGCATTTTATAGGAGCAAACAAGTTGATTTAAACTGTCTCGGAAAAGGCACGAGACCCAGGACGACGTGAAGAGAAGGGCGAGAGTACGGGACTCGCATTGCTTTACTAAGACTTCCTGACGCTACATCAATTGGGTAAATTATTGGTAAGAGGAGCAGCACGCAGGTCAACGGGAAGGGACAGAGGCCAGAAGCCGGCCCACAGGCCCAGTCAGCTGATCTCTGACACACGCGCGGAGGCAACTCGACGGAGGAAGGGAGTCTTTACAACAAGTGTTCCTGAAACAACAGGAAGTCCATATGCAGAAAGCTCATCTCCACACAGGCCCTCACCTTCTGCGAAGACCAGCTCACAGTGACCCCAAGGCTCAAAGGCAAAGCAGAAAGGATGGCGCTGCGTGAAGGCGATGGGGGAGAGAGATCGGGGGACCCTGAGTTCGGCAATCCGTTGTAGACAAAACACCACACGTTCAATCCATGAAACTAAAAGCACAGTAGCTGTACTTTATTTTATTTTTTTAATGAAACTGTTCATTGAATGAAAACAAGTCACAGAATGGGAACTAAGTATTTGCGACACATACATCCAGAGAGAGAACTGCATCCAAAATCGACTAGAACGCTGAACACTCAGCAGGAAGAAAACAGAGAACAACATTTAAAAACTGGGCAGCGGTCTACGCGGACCCCTCACCGGGGAAGACACGCTCACAGCAGGCCCGTGAAGCGCGCGATGCCGCTGTCCTTGGGAAGGGCGTCGTTCAGGATCCGTGAGATGCCCCCAAAGCTCTTAGGAGGAGACGGAGAGGGGGAGGGAGATGTGGGAGGAAAACCAAGGAAAGAACATTCTGGAGGCGATGGAAATGCCTCTGTGCACTCGTCTGGCCTCGGTGGGGTGGGAAGCCCGTCCCCAGCCCTCCTGTGGGTGCGAGGGCCGTAGCTGAGCCACCTGCTCCGGGCGGGGCGGGCGCTGACCTCCCTGAGCAAACAGATGTCTCGGGGGCAGACACACACCTGAACACCATGGAGGTTCTATGGGGGGACCCGCCCCAGCTTTTGTCTTCCGAGACAATCTTTTTTTTTAAGTATGTTTTTACTGATTTTTACAGAGAGGAGGAGAGAGATGGAAGCATTGATGAGAGAGGAACATTATTGACCGGCTGCCTCCTGCACGCCCCACGCTGGGGATCGAGCCCACAACCTGGGCCTGTGCCCCGACTGGGAATCGAACCCGTGACCTCCTGGTTCCTGGGGTGACACTCAACCGCTGAGCCACGCCAGCCCGGCTCAAGACCATCTTTCACCTCGTGCTTGTGACTCACCTTTAACGTCTGTCGCGAGCCGCCTGGACACCTGCGAGCGGGACAGGCCGCCAGGTCCCGTCCCAGTTCTCCCAGGAAGCACTGGGCTCCCGGCCAGCCTGTGGCTCCCTCCTCGCCATGGCCCTCCGCGCGGGGCAGCGCCTGCGGCCTCCGGTGTGCTCCCACCTGCTTGCTGTTGTAAGTTTAGGGGGGAAACCTGTGAATAATCAGAAGACGGGGTGAGTTTAGGATCAGATCTTTCATGTTTCCTGATTTGTGCTGCAAGAATCCTAAGACACTTTCACCGTAAGTAGATTTACTGTGTTGAGTTACAACCTTTCCCGTAACCGTGTTCTGGTCATGGGTGACCGCGTGTTTATTTGTATATTTACTGGTTTGCAAAACCAGCCAAAGGCCACCACCCACCACTGAAAGGCAGTGTTCTCTCCACCGACGTCCAAGAGCAAACCAGGGGTTCCTGCGGGGGGGGGGGGGGGGGGGGGCAGCCGCGTGGAGGGAGGGCCGTGCGTGGGGGGCACACGGGGGGGGGCAGCCGCGTGGAGGGAGGGCCGTACGTGTGGGGCACACGGGGGGGGGGCAGCCGCGTGGAGGGAGGGCCGTGCGTGTGGGGCACCCGGGGGGGGGGGCAGCCGCGTGGAGGGAGGGCCGTACGTGTGGGGCACACGGGAGGGGGGGGCAGCCGTGTGGAGGGAGGGCCGTGCGTGTGGGGCACACGGGGGGGGGGCAGCTGTGTGGAGGGAGGGCCGTGCGTGTGGGGCACATGGGGGGGGGAAGCCGTGTGGAGGGAGGGCCGTGCGTGTGGGGCACATGGGGGGGGGAAGCCGTGTGGAGGGAGGGCTGTGCGTGTGGGGCACATGGGGGGGGCAGCCGTGTGGAGGGAGGGCCGTGCGTGTGGGGCACATGGGGGGGGGCAGCCGTGTGGAGGGAGGGCCGTGCGTGTGGGGCACATGGGGGGGGGAAGCCGTGTGGAGGGAGGGCCGTGCGTGTGGGGCACACAGGGGGAGACAGCCGTGTGGAGGGAGGGCCGTGCGTGTGGGGCACATGGGGGGGGGAAGCCGTGTGGAGGGAGGGCCGTGCGTGTGGGGCACACAGGGGGAGACAGCCGTGTGGAGGGAGGGCCGTGCGTGTGGGGCACATGGGGGGGGGGAAGCTGTGTGGAGGGAGGGCCGTGCGTGTGGGGCACACGGGGGGGGGCAGCCGTGTGGAGGGAGGGCCGTGCGTGTGGGGCACACGGGGGGGGGGGGGGGCAGCCGTGTGGAGGGAGGGCCGTGGTGCCTCGCCAGCTGAGGGCCCAGGTTAACGTTCCCTGAAGCCAAGCTGCCGGCTCCCTCAGGCCTGCGCGTCGGGAGCCCATGGAGCCGGAGGGAGTGAAGAGCCCGCAGGGCCTGGGTGCGAGCGGCAGGGGTGGTGGGCAGTGCCGGCCGGGAGAGCGCGTCCGGGGGCCGGCTCCTGGGTGGGGCTGGAGGGTGCCATCTGAGACGGGAGCCGCCCCGGGAGCCGCGGGAGCACGCACTCCCCCGGCCACACTTGGTCTGTTACAGTCGGAACCTCCGTCGGAGCTGGAGGCTCCGAGACGCGGCTCAGGGCCCAGCCCGCACCGCCCGACGTCAGGAAGCAGCCAGCGGACGGCCCAGGGCCAGAGGCTGCGAGGAAGAAAGGCGGGCGAGCAGGACGCGGGGCGGGGTCAGGTCACCGACGAAGGAAAGTGGCCTCACCACGCGGCTGAGCACAGCGGCCGGAAGGTACGGGGCTAAAAGCCAATTGGCGAAGCCCTGGCCCCGGCCGGCCCGGTTCCGGTCCAGGCGCACATCTGGCTGCAGGCTGCTCCCCAGCCCCAGGGGGGGTGCGTGCGGGAGGCAGCCAGTCACGGGGGGGGCGGGGGGGACCTCCTCATGGCCCCCGGCTCCCCTCACACACGCTTACTCGTCCGCGTCTCCACTGGACGCACGTCAGCAGGTGGAGAGGGTCCCGCCGGCGCCGTGTCTGTGGTCGCCGGTCCCACACCTCATGCCGGCCGGTGGGCTTTTCTTCTTTTTTAAAAAATATCTTTTTATTAATTTCAGAGAGGGGAGGGGAGAGAGGGAGAGGCAGAGAGAGAAACATCCATGATGAGAGAGAATGATTGGTCGGCTGCCTCCTGCACGCCCCCCACTGGGGATCGAGCTCGCAACCCAGGCATGTGCCCTTGACGGGGAATCGAACCCGGGACCCTTCACTCCATAGGCCAGTGCTCAACCACTGAGCCACACCAGCCAGGACCAGCCAGTGGTTTTACCCTGTGGCGGAGGCACTGCCTCAGCCAGGAGGACAGACAGGATGCCGTGAGAGCCGAGTTTCCGTCAGGGACACGTGAACACGAGCCTTTCTCTAGAAAGGGGCTCCGTCTGTTCTCCTCCCACTCCCCGCGTTCCCGCCGCTGATTTCCCGCTGGTTACAATCAAGTCTCAACGTCCCGGGAACTCAGCCAAGTGCCTGATGAGCCCAAAGCAAGTGCTTCTTAAACTCACGCTGATGCCGAAACCGGTTTGGCTCAGTGGATAGAGCATCAGCCTGCGGACTCAAGGGTCCCGGGTTCGATTCCGGTCAAGGGCATGTACCTTGGTTGCGGGCACATCCCCAGTAGGGGGTGTGCAAGAGGCAGCTGATCGATGTTTCTCTCATCGATGTTTCTAACTCTCTATCCCTCTCTCTTCCTCTCTGTAAAAAATCAATAAAATATATTTAAAAAAAAAAAAAAAAAAACTCACGCTGAAAAGAGCACGTTTTACATGAAACACTGCTCTAAATAGCGACTGCTATCCCATATAATCATATGTAATAAAACCCTAATATGCAAATCGACCGAACGGCCGAACAACCGGTCGCTATGACGTGCACTGACCACCAGGGGGCAGACACTCAACACAGGAGCTGCCCTCTGGTGGTCAGTGCGCTCCCACAGAGGGAGCGCCGCTCAGCCCGAAGCCGGGCTCACGGCTGGCGAGCGCAGTGGCGTGGCAGGAGCCTCTCCCGCCTCTGCGGCAGTCGGACATCCCCCAAGGGCGCCGGCCGGGCTGAGGGGCCCCCCCGGACGCCCCCCAGTGCCCGCATGTCGCGCACCGGGCCTCTAGTTTGGCAATAATAGCACCAGTAAGTGTGGGAGGTTGTCTGTTTAGTAACTACTTGAGTTGGACGGTCAGGGCCGACGATCCACTCCCTCCCCCTGGCGGCCAGGCCAGGTCCCTGGGTGCAGGAGGGTCTACCGAGACGGACCAAGGTGCTGGGCGCCGGGAGCAGCCAGGGAGGCCGGCTCCGCGGGGTGGGAAGGGCTCTGTGTGCGTGCAAACCACCCCATGAGCCCTCCGCCCCGAACAGCCGTCCTGCCGCCGCCGATGCTTCGACTCGCGGCGCCTTCAGAACCGAGCGGACGCTCACGCTCTGCGGCCGCCTTTCCCTTAGGGCGACTGTGGCTGACCGAGGCGCCCGCCCGCGCTCCCGCCCGCGACGTCGATGTCGAAGCGCTCGGTCTCCTAAGTGTTTCTCCTGCCGTTAACCCTGGAAGGCGATGGGCCGATCACCGGCTTCCGGCCACGGCGCCGCGGTCTGAGACCGGCTCCGACACGCATCTTGGAAGAGGGGTCGCCTGCCTTTTCTGTTTGGTTTCGAGGTTTTCCTGCGGCTGACGTTCTGCAGCGTACATGCGTGTGCACACGGGAACGTTCACATACGCATGGGCCCATGCGTGTGCACACATGCCCGCACCCGCCCGGTCAGAGGGCTGTGTTGGTTCTTCCTGATCCTGGTCAGGACTCGCCGACCCCCTCAGCTCCTCCGAGACCCGCCCCTCGGCCCAGACCTACTGCGGCCCATGAGGTGCCTGGTAACGGAAACCGTGTCTTCAGAGAAAACCCTCAGAAATGGTCTCCGTGCTTCCTCCCATCCCTCCCGGACCGCCTGTCCGTCCTTCAAACCTACGTGAACGTTTTTCCTTAATGACGACGACTCGTGTTGAGCACGACTGCACACTCTTCCAATTTATAGACTTTTTATGGTTAATCCTCACCTGAAGATGCGTTCCATTGATTTTAGGGCGAGTGGGAGAGAGAGGGAAAGACAGAACATCGATGTGAGACACACATCATGGTTGCTTCCTGCACACGCCCCAACCAGGGCCGGGGAGGAGCCCGTAACCGAGGTCCGTGCCCGTGACCGGAATCAAACCTGGGACCCATCGGTCCGCAGGCCGACGCTCTACCCACTGAGCCACACCGGCCAGGGCCCGATTTATAGCTTTTATGTCGAACTTTGTATTTGTCTGAGCAGCTGTAACACAGTAGCCCGGGAAGTGGTTCTGTTGTCACCTGACTGCAAGCCGGGACGTGTGGGTGTCGAGGGTTAGGGACTCCCGGGTCTGCTGAGGAGCAACCGGGCTGGACCGGGAGGTCACGCCAGGGACTGCGCTCTCAGCAGCGGCCGCACGGCCTTTCCCACCTCACAGGGGCCGTCCCCCCCCCACCCCCGTCTCTGTGCTGCGTCTCAGCTGTCCCCTCTCCCCGATGGCGTCTCACCTGCTGTCACTCCGTCTGCTGAGGTTGTTTATATTTGTCTTCATACGTTTTTCGTTCTAGAAGTCTGCTTCCATTTGGGGGAATCTGCTCTTTATTCTTTGGTGACAGACTATCTCCTCTCCTAGTGCACACACACGCTTTACCGACTTCTCTTACGGTTCTTTCCTGGACGTTCTCGGCCCGTGTCTGCTTCCTCCCACACCCCCATCCCGCTGCTCGGTCCGCCCCGTCCCGTGTGCGTCGGGAACTCGCTGTTGGAGAGGCGCTCGCCTGGGCCGTCCCTGAGCAGGCGGCACTTCCTCTTCAGGGGCCGAGAGGCCGACCACCGAGGGGCCCAGTCCGTCCCTCGCTCGGTGCCTCTCCGGGAGCCGTGGGTTTGCACGTCCGCCCGGTTGGTGACGTGGGCCCCAAGTTCCTACATCTCAGCAGCTCAGGGTTCGTCTTCAGTGCTCACCGCCCGGAGCCCGGACTCGCTGTGGCGGCTTTGGCCGTTCGGTCGGAGCTCTGTCCCACTCGCCACGCGGGAAGGACGTGGGCTGGCCCCGGGCTCCCGCCCGCGAGGTCAGACCGGGGCCTGGGCCGGGCCGGGTGCTCTCCTCCCTCGTCTCCACCTCTCACCCCTGAGAGTCCCCGTTCTTCCTTCTCAGCGTCCATCTCAGCGACAAACCCGTCTCGTTCTGACTCAGAATTACGTCTCTGCCTCAGCAAGACCCACCTCTCGCTTAGCCCAGCACGTGCTCCCAAGTCTCAGGCGCACACCTTGCCCGCGTGTGTGTGCGTGTGTGAGTGCATGTGTGTGCTATGCGCGTGTGTGCATGTGTGCACACGTGTGAGTGCGTGTGTGCATGTAAATGTGGTGCTTTTCTTCTTTATTAAGAAACGCTACCAGCAGCGGCTGCTGGTGCTGTCATCGCTTTCCTGCATCTGTTGCTTCTTTACGTGAGGAGTCAGGGACGCAGCGTTACAGATCCGCAGGCTTTTTCAGTGCAGCTCCCAGTTCACGGGAAACTTGAGGCGAGCTCCCACCAGCCCCCCACGGTCCCCGTGGTGGCCGTTACCTTCGTGTGTTCGTCAGACCCCCCGCGGAGAAGCAGAGCCTGTGACAAACCTCTCCAGGTGAAGGCGGCCGCGCAGGCCTCAGAACAATCCGCCGTGTCGTGGGTTTTCACAACGGCACCGCGTCACGGAGAACCCCGTGTCACGCCTGGAAGCGGGCGTGTGGCTCTTCAAAGTCTGCAGCGACGGGTCTGAGCTGGAGCCATGCCGCCGAGCGAGCCAGCCTCCGTCCCCAGGGCGGCCGCGGCCCCAGGGAGCGACTGCACAGACGAGACGCCGTGCTCCGAGCCGGGCCTTGGCCGCTCTCGAGCCTGGCGGCGTGTTCACTCGTTATCTGTTCACGCGTGTGTCCATGTTGGCGCCGCGCTGGGAACGTCAAACTCGAGGAGAAGCGAGAGGCCGGCGTGGGCGAGGCAGGCCCACAGGCCCACGGATGCGTCTCCGCGGTCGGGGACCACCTCCGACCCACAGGGAGGGGCGAATGCAGGCCGTCCCCGGCTCCCCACTCTCCAGGGAGAGCCGCACAGCGCTGCCCGGCGCCCCGCCTGAGTCCCAACGAGGCCCTGAGCTGCGAGGGAGGCCAGCGTGCGGGGGAGGGGTGGCCTCGCTGTGGGAGCCGAGGGGGCTCCCCCTTCCCTCACTCCCCCCCCCCCAGTGCTTTGGGGCACTGATCTCGGTTCTAAACCGGCCCTGGTGGGTGTGTCCAGGGCAGGGTGGGGGACCTTTCCCTGCCCAGGGCCCTGGGGTATCTGTGACATCATCACGGGCCCCACGGACTCACCCCGTGGAAGGAGCCGGTGCTGCTCGGACACCTGCTTAACCACCCGGGCCTGGCAGGGCCTCATCGGCCGCGGGTGGAGGCTCCCACCCCGACCACAGGTGAGCTGTTTGAAGAGGCGCACCCGGCCCGTGGCCCGTGGCCCGTGTCTCCGGCCCTGCCAGGCCTGCTCGCGGGAAGTCAGCCTGGCGGAGTCGATCTACGCAGCCACCAGCCCACGGCGACGGGCTCCCGCCTCACTGAGTCACGTTTTCCTCTCCCGTGTGGCCGGAGATCAAACGGCACATTCCCCATGTGGGCCACGCGGGCGTCCACCACAGGAAGAAGGAAACTATTTTTGAATTTCAAAAAGCCAGGGCACGGAGCCTGTGGCCATTCCCCGGAACCGGCTGGACACAACCGAGCCCCGAGCCCTCTGACGGGCCGCCTGGCACGCTGAGCTCACACGCCGCAGCCCCGGCCCCCGGCCGGCCGCCAAAGGCTTAACAAGAGGAGGAGGAGGAGGAGGGGGAGGAGGGGGAGGAGGAGGAGGAGGGAGGGGGAGGAGGGGGAGGAGAAGGGGGAGGAGGGGGAGGGGGAGGGGGAGGAGGGGGAGAAAGGAGAGGAGGAGGAGGGGGAGGAGGAGGGGGAGGAGGAGGGGGAGGGGGGAGGAGGAGGAGGAGGGGGAGGGGGAGGAGGGGGAAGGGGGGAGGGGAAGGAGGGGGGAGGGGGAGGAGGAGGGGAAGGGGGGAGGGGAAGGAGGGGGAGGGGAAGGAGGGGGGAGGGGGAGGAGGAGGGGGAAGGGGGGAGGGGAAGGAGGGGGAGGAGGGGGAGGAGGAGAAGGGGGGAGGAGGGGGAGGAGGAGGGGGAGGAGGAGGGGGAGGAGGAGGGGGAGGAGGAGGAGGGGGAGGAGGAGGAGGAGGAGGGGGAGGGGGAGGAGGGGGGAGGAGGGGGAGGAGGGGAAGGGGGGAGGGGAAGGAGGGGGAGGGGAAGGAGGGGGGGGGGAGGAGGAGGGGGAAGGGGGGAGGGGAAGGAGGGGGAGGAGGGGGGGGAGGAGGAGGGGGGAGGAGGGGGAGGAGGAGGAGGGGAGGAGGAGGGGGAGGGGGAGGGGAGGAGGAGGAGGGGAGGAGGAGGAGGGGAAACCGACTGCCCGTTCTGCTTAGGAATTTCCATTATGGCCACGGAGACCACCTCGCCGACAGCCCGCCCGCCCGCACGGCCGGCACTCGGCGAAGCGCTGGGTGTGGGGCCCAGACCCACAGCCACTCGGAGGAGCGCTTCCCCAGGGCCTGGGGGACCTCACAGCACCGGGAGGTGAGGGCCCCCGGGGTGAGGAGCCGGCTGTGGGAGCGGACGCTGCTTTCCGGAGCGCGAGGCCAGCGGGAGGGCTAGCTCCCGGCAGCCTGAACGTTTCAGTCAACACGTGAGGTCATGTGGCCGGGTCTGTAACACGCATGACAAATGGCATGTTTCTGAATTGACCCCCCCACACCCTCTGAATCCACCAGAATAAGCCCGAGAAGAGGCAGCGTGGCGGGCGCTGCGACCTGGGGCCGAGGGCTCCGCGACGGTCAGGGGCCGAGGAAACACGTGGTGAACAGAGCGGCTCCGACGCTGAGGGCGTCCGGGGGTCGCCCACGTCTGGGGAGCACCCGCAGCTCCGTGCGGGCTGCCTGTCGGGGGGTGGCGTGGGGACAGCCTGGCTCAGATATAACGCGCCCCCCCCCCCCCCCCCCGGGCGCAGCAGCTGGGTTCCGGACCCTGAGGAGAGGTTGGGGGGGGCGGGCAGCGCTCGGACGGCACGGGCCAGCGGGGACCACGGGCCTCTCGGCAGGAGGCGGACAGGTGAGAGGACGGAGAGCCCGTGAGTCGCCCTCAGGGGCGGACGCTCGCCTGGACCCGGTGCCCTGGCCTGTCTCCCGGCCGTGCCACGCGTCCCTTCTCCGCCCCGTCGCGCTCCCACGCGTCCAGGCCAGCGGTCGACACGGGAGCCGTGTTCAGAAAGGCCCGTCACCAGGACCTGTGGTTTGTGCTGCGGGAGCCACACGCCAGGGCCGGCTCGGGCGAGGGGTGGAAGGACACCGACGTCTCCACACGAGCGCCGGGCACCTGTGCGCCACGAGGAACCCAGGCGGGAGCCGCGCCGCGAGCAGGCCCCTCCCTCTGGGCCACAGCTCCCTCCTCTGGGCCCGAGGGCGAGGGCCGGGCCAGACCCTCCATCGGGAGGCGGAAGGGGCTCGGGCCCGGGCCTCCGAGTCCGACGTGTCCACTCCCTCCATGACGGCCGTCCCTGAGAGGGGGCGCGGTCTGTCGTAGGTGACCACGGAGAAAGCAGGACAGCCGCCTCCGTCGGGTCACGGACCCAGGGCCCTGGAGACTTTGCCAGGAAGCCCCGTTGGTGGGCGGCCCACGAGCCCCCAGGCCCCTTTGAGAAGCAGCAGCCCCTGGTCGGGCAGCCCCTCGGTGGAAAGAGCCGGCGGAGGCGTGTGGCTCCTGCAGAGCAGGGACGTCCGCGCTGAGGGAGCGACAAACCCCCAAACCGCTCCAGCACCCCCCGGGCCCCCAGCCGGGCCCCCAAAGCCAGGCCACTCTATCACATGTCAACTCAGTTCTTTGGAATTCAACCTATGACCCAGGAGGTCAGGGTTCGATTCCTGGTCAGGGCACAGGCCCAGGTTGCGGGCTCGATCCCCAGTAGTGGGGCGTGCAGGAGGCAGCCGGTCCATGATTCTCTCTCATCATTGATCTCTCTCTCTCCCTCTCCCTTCCCCTCTGAATTCAATAAAAATATATTTTTAAAAATACACAGTTACTGAGAGCCTTCTGGAAGCCTGTGCCCCGCGGTGTTCCAACAGGGAGAGGCCCGTCTTAAGGCCCTCACCACCCCCCCCGCGTGGCAGAGACCCCGGGCGAGCGTGTTGGGGGGCAGGCGGAGCAGGGCCCTTCACTGGGCTGACCTCCCCCCTTGCGGTCACGGCCACGGCCACGGCCCCCCTGCCTGCAGGGCCGGGACCCTCTCCTGGCGCCTGCGGAGAGGAGAACAAGGCGGCCCCGTCGCGGTTGTTTAAAAATAAGTAAATAACCCCGTGTCGTTAAAAATTCCCAGAAATGGGTGGGACTGAAACCCCGTGGCCTCAGAGGATGGCAGTGGGGGGCAAGGAAAAGCATCGGTGAGGCCGTTCAACTAGAACCCCAACTCTGAGGGCACCCCAGTGCTCGGGAGGGGGTCCCATCGCTCCAGAGACCTCCATCCTACAGGGTGAGGGCCATCGTACTAAGTGGTCTGGGAGGGTCCCCGTGGGACCAGACAGCCCCCAGTGAGCAGGGCAGCACCCCGACCCGCACCCGCACCCCCACCCCGACCCGCACCCGGACCCGCACCCCCACCCCGACCTGCACCCCGACCCGCACCCTGACCGCACCCCCACCCGCACGGCGACCCACACCATGACCCGCACCCCCACCCGCACCCGCACCCGCACCCCCACCGTGACCTACACCCCAACCCGCACCGCGACCCGCACCGCGACCCGCACCCCCACCCACACCCCGACCCGCACCCCGACCCGCACCCCCACCCCGACCTGCACCCCGACCCGCACCCTGACCGCACCCCCACCCACACGGCGACCCACACAGCGACCCGCACCCCCACCCGCACCCGCACCCGCACCCCCACCGTGACCTACACCCCAACCCGCACCGCGACCCGCACCGCGACCCGCACCCCCACCCACACCCCGACCCGCACCCGGACCCGCACCCCCACCCCGACCTGCACCCCGACCCGCACCCTGACCGCACCCCCACCCGCACGGCGACCCACACCATGACCCGCACCCCCACCCGCACCCGCACCCGCACCCCCACCGTGACCTACACCCCAACCCGCACCGCGACCCGCACCGCGACCCGCACCCCCACCCACACCCCGACCAGGCGAAGCGTCGCGGCGACCCCGCACAGGCAGGCCCTCCACCGCCAGGCTCCGGGGCGTGTCCGCGGGGCATCTGGGAACCCCGATTCTTCAGGTGGCGTTGACCTCCTGGGAAGAAGCGTGTGTGCTGCCGCTGACCCCGACCTGCCCGGGCCCGCCGCCGAGAGCACGCCCGACTGGCTTTCGCAGGATCCTGACCCCCAGCATCGCCGGCCGGTCTGTGTACATGGAGCCACGCCGGCCGCTGCTTGGCGGCTGTTTCTGGAATTTGCCGGAGTCCCACGGCAAGCGGGTGGCTCTCTGGCTGTGAGCTCGCTCGGACAAAGGCCCGGGGGAAGCTTCGCGCCGTCTGTCTTCACGTCCACGCACGTTTCCAGGAGAACGAAGCTCAAGAAACTCATGTCGTGAGAGGCGCCCGGGGACCAGCCACAGAGGCCGAAGAACTGAGGAGGCTGAGTGAAGAGGCTGAGGGGCTGAGGAGGCTGAGGGGCTGAGGAGGCCGAGGGGCTGAGGAGGCTGAGGGGCTGAGGAGGCCGAGGGGCTGAGGAGGCTGAGTGAGGAGGCTGAGGAGCTGAGGGGGCTGAGGAGGCTGAGTGAGGAGGCTGAGGAGGCTGAGGAGCTGAGGAGGCTGAGGAGCTGTGTGATTGGCACCAGCGAGAGCTTTATATGTATCGCGCATGTGTGAGTTAATTTAGCCTTTTCTAGATATTGAATAAACTTAATTAGACCTGCTTTCTGATGTAGCTAAACCGTTTCCAGCCCAGTGAAGCACCCCAACTTCTCTTCCAGGTCATTGTCAGCAACACAGCAGTAAATACCAACACGAAGCAGATTATTATTGTAGATCAGGCAGGGAGGACAAAGGGTAAAATATTTAACTGCAGCAGTGTTTGACTATATTCTGTGCAGTGAGAAAACCTGAAGTCATTTTCAAGCTCCACCATTTCTTCTTTTCAGTCGGGTCAAATTTCTAAGCTTTCTAAATCTCCATTTTCTGGCTAATGAACAGAAAATAGGATTCTACCGAGTCTCCTATCTACCTACTCCAGGACTTCTGTGAGGATCAATGAGATGAGGCACGGGAAAACGCTTCACAGACATTTGGTTAAAGTGTAAAGTGTTTGCACCTGGCTATAAAGCAAGTCGTGTTCCTGGGCTGACAAACTGCAAGGAGGCTAGTCGTCGCTAGGGAGAGGAAGCCGGGCGTTGCTATGTGATGTCATTACCCAGAGCCCACAGCCACCGTTTGGGGCTGGGCTGGGCTGTGGGCCACATTTTGCGCCACGGGGTCTCGGCAGCGTCGGCTGCGATTTGGTGGGCTGTTGCTCTGGGGTGGTGGTGGGGCCTGTGTCCCACTTGTGGGAAGCCAAGTGTTGCTTTGTGGATGCCAGGTCCACGGTGCTGTTTCCCTGTCAATGGCCAGTGCGTGTCATGGCAGCTCCTGCGTTGACCGTCTGCCCCCTGGTGGTCCGTGCACGTCATAGTGACTGGTTGGTCGGTCTGAGGGACGCTTAGCCTATTAGCCTTTTATAGAGAGAGGCTATTTTGCAATGTTCTCCACTCAGAGAAGGAACCGTGCACCCCTCCTTCCAGAACTTCGTGTCTGTTATTTTGTACGTTTTTATTCACTTGTGAGAGGACGGGGGATGGGTCTCTGCACTAATTCACTTACAGCTCGTTAGCCGCGCCCCACGCCATCACTCACACTCCCCACTCGTGGTCTGTGGTGCCCCCTCACTCACTAGAGGAAGCCGCCTGCACGGGGCCTGCTGCCTCCCTTCTGGTGTGTACATGTCCGTCGGGTCCCACTTCCGTGGACGGTCCAAAGTCACAGCGATCGGGACCGCGTGCTCCCGGCTGCCCTCCTCGCGTAAACAGGACGTGGAGCCAGCCTACGTGTCCCGGGCTGCGTCTCGGGGGAGGCGCTGCTGTGGCATCAGGGCTCCGCCGACAGCGTCTGCCAAGGCTCAGCGCCAGGCGGCTGCCCCGCCCCCGGCCCCGCAGAAGTCGCTGACCGCAGCCCGGCCTCCTCGCTGGCTTCCTGGAAGCTGGAGGAATGCTGGCCTGTGACAGCAGCTGGCGGGCGGCGGGCTGTTGAGTTAACGCAGCCGTCCCCGAGGCATGACTTACTCGAGTGCGATAAGCGCTGCTCGACCTTGGACCGTCCTCCGTAAACCCGTCTCACAAGCGTGGTCCGAGCGCGGAGGCCGCCACAGCAGGCAGGAGGGAACGTGAGCTGCGCGCTGCCTCCGTCCAGGGGGAACGGAGTTGGGGTGGATAAGGTGTTCTGACCACACGCTTGGGCAGCTGCTACGGCCGATGCCTCGTCCACGCAGGTCCCTGCTCTCTCGGCGCCGCGCCCAGTGTCCCCGCCGGCGCCGGCCTGTGGGACGTGCTGGCTGGGCCGCTGCTCCAGGACACCCACGTTCCGTTGTTCTTCCTTCCGAGATGGACCCAGCGTCTTCCGGGCAAACGTCACAGCTGGGCTGCCCAGCCAGGCCTGGGGGAGCGAGGCTTTGCGGGCCCCCAGCCCGGTCACTCCAGGGCCCGCGGCCGGGCCACGCTCGCTGTCATCCTCCCCCTAAACCCTAATCCCTCAGGAGCACGGACCCATGTCATTGCTGTGCACCGGTCTCAGACCCGCTGGCCCACGGGCACGGCAGTGCGGCCGCCCACGCCCTCCTCGCTGGAGAAGGGACGTCGGCCTGAGAAGGGCGTGTTGGGACTGAGCTGGTCACAGAGTCATGGGACCGGGTGCCCGTGTCTGAGCAGCTGTGAGCGCCCTGCACGCGGCAGCGCCACGCAGAGTTCCTCTCACCCGACGGGCACAGGTGGCCAGGTGGGAGGACTAAGAGACTGGGTGGGGGTCACCCTCTCAGGGTCCATCGGACCTCCACGTCAGTACGTCAGCGGAGTCCGGGAGAGCCCGGGAGTCTCGGGCCTCCAGCACGCCCTTCCCCGCTCTGTGCAGACGTGGCTGCCAGCTCCCCACCCCCCACCCGCCCAGGCGACCTCGGCTCTGGCTCCGCTGCGAGGAGGGGCACAGGGCGCCCACAGGAACGCTCTGCTCACAGCATCCCCTCCCGCCACAGACCATCGCCTCTGAATCCAACAGGGTCACACCGGCATCTGCACCGGGTGCCCTCGAGGGGAAGCGGGCAGGGCAAGCGTGGGAGCCTGGCCCCCCAGAGGCGGCCCAGGGCCAAGCCGTGCTCGCTCCTGTCGGGGAGCCGGGACCCCGATCTCAGGTGCAGGTCCCGGGTCTGAGGGCGCAGGGACGCAGGGCTCCCCTGTGAGCATCTGCCAGCGGCCAGGCCTTCAGGGGCCATGCCAGGGAGCCTCACGCGTGTGGGGCCTTCTTTCGTGTGCCGGTCACAGGGAGGGGGTGGTCCCGTGACGCCCACAGACCAATGGCACGTGAACCTGCATCGGACACTCGGCACTCCCCAGAGGCCGTGCAGGGCACCAGGGCACCGCCCTCCGTGCGCAGCAGCGAAGCTCACCCGGGGCAGATGCTGCCCTGGGCGGGGGGCCGAGGCAGGGGAGGGGGGAGCACATCCAACCCCAGGTCCCCCGTGGAAACCATGGCAACACACGGTCCGCGATCCCGACACAGGCGACTGGGGCGCATCCTGCCAGGCCCCCCCACAAGGCAGGCTTTGCCGGAACCTTCTCTGCCCTGGAAAGGCCGCTTCATCCTCGGCCGCATGGATTCCGCCGTTAGACACGAGCGGCACTTGGTCCTCCTCCCGGGCCTTTGCTCGGCGTCTGCCCCGACGTCACGTCTCCTCGCTGCTGCTCGGCTCCTGTGCTCAGGGCGGAGGCAGCGCTCAGGAGGCCCGGCAGTGCCCTCCCCCCGGCTGTGCTGACCCGAGATGCCCATCCCCCGGCCGCAGCCCCAGCTGTGTCCAAGGAGAGGCGCCGTGTCTCACCAGAAACCCCGAGGGTCCGTGACCCCCTAAAGCCGGGGGGCTGCCTGTGAACCTGCCGTGAGGAATGAACATCGAGCGGAACGCCCGCCAAACACGCACGTCTCCGTTCCACAGGGAGGGGGGCGTCGGCACAGCGGGGCGGGGCGCTCTGCGAGAGGCTGGTCTCGGGCTGCGCGTGGAGGGTTCCCGCCAACAGGGCCCAGCACAGGGCTCCCCCCGAGCACAATGCTGATGGCCCACGGGCCGCACGGCAGGGACACGTGGACTGCAGGTCCCTCCAGCAACCAGGTTTCCACGTGTCTTAGAGAACGTGTGTCCGACCTCGGCCTTGGTGCCTTTCTCATCACGTTTGCTGTGCCGTGACCTCGGCGGGCGCTGTGCCGTGACCTCCGTGGGTGCTATGCCGTGACCTCCGCGGGCGCTGTGCCGTGACCTCCGTGGGTGCTGTGCCGTGACCTCGGCGGGTGCTGTGCCGTGACCTCCGTGGGTGCTCTGTAGCAGGTTCGGCCTTGGCAGCGACCTTGCACCTCCTGTCCCACCGCCGGCTGCGCCCACTTCCTGTGAGACGCCACGTGCCAGCCGCGAGGACAGACGCCGTCTGAATGCACTCAGGCTCCTCGTTGGGCGAGGTTCCGTCAGCAGCAGGCCCTTAGCTTTCCGACGGCGTCCCTCACGTCCCGGTAACAGGACGAGGGACAGTCTCAGGGTGACGGGGAGGCTGCACCGATGAAGTGCGAGGGAGGCGATTATCATGGCAGGAGCCAGGGCCGGCGGCGGCGGCAGCTCCCGGGTCGCAGGCGGAGGTGCCTGTCCGGCACGTGTCCCGTCGTGACGAAGCCAGTCACGGCCGCGTGTAAATCGTCACACTGACGAGCAAATGCTCGGAAGCAGGAAGAGGTGTGCACCTGCCCGAGCCGTGCTCTGCACTCCCGCTGCCTCACCTACTGACGGGCAGCGTGTGGCTGAGACTCGCCAGGGCCTGTGCCGCCTCCTCCACCGCCAAAGCTGCGTTCAGGTTCTGGAGCGCTCACAGCCCCACTCCCTGCGACAGCCACCGCGCTCCTCACAGTCCTCTCTCCATTTCAGAGGGAAGGATGCGCACCCAGCCCACCTGTGCACACACCCAGCCCACCTGCGCACACACCCAGCCCACCTGTGCGCACACACCCAGCCCACCTGTGCACACGCACCCAGCCCACCTGCGCACACACCCGCCCACCTGTGCACACACCCAGCCCACCTGTGCACACGCACCCAGCCCACCTGCGCGCACGCACCCAGCCCACCTGCGCGCACACACCCAGCCCAGCTGCGTGCACACACCCAGCCCACCTGCGCGCACACACCCAGCCCAGCTGCGCGCACACACCCAGCCCAGCTGCGCGCACACACCCAGCCCACCTGCGCACACACCAGCCCACCTGCGCACACACCAGCCCACCTGCGCGCACACACCCAGCCCACCTGCGCGCACACACCCAGCCCAGCTGCGCGCACACACCCAGCCCACCTGCGCACGCACCCAGCCCACCTGTGCACACACACCCAGCCCACCTGTGCACACACACCCAGCCCACCTGCGCGCACACACCCAGCCCACCTGTGCACACACCCAGCCCAGCTGTGCACACACCCAGCCCAGCTGCGCGCACACACCCAGCCCAGCTGCGCACACACCAGCCCACCTGTGCACACACACCCAGCCCACCTGCGCGCACACACCCAGCCCACCTGTGCACACCCAGCCCACCTGCGCGCACACCCAGCCCACCTGCGCGCACGCACCCAGCCCACCTGCGCGCACGCACCCAGCCCACCTGCGCGCACACCCAGCCCACCTGCGCGCACACACCCAGCCCACCTGCGCACACACCCAGCCCAGCTGCGCGCACACACCCAGCCCACCTGCGCGCACACACCCAGCCCACCTGTGCACACACCCAGCCCACCTGCGCGCACACACCCAGCCCAGCTGCGCGCACACACCCAGCCCACCTGCGCGCACACACCCAGCCCACCTGCGCACACACCAGCCCACCTGTGCGCACACACCCAGCCCAGCTGCGCGCACACACCCAGCCCAGCTGCGCGCACACACCCAGCCCAGCTGCGCGCACACACCCAGCCCAGCTGCGCGCACACACCCAGCCCAGCTGCGCGCACACACCCAGCCCACCTGCGCGCACACACCCAGCCCAGCTGCGCACACACCAGCCCACCTGTGCACACACACCCAGCCCAGCTGTGCACACACACCCAGCCCACCTGTGCGCACACACCCAGCCCACCTGCGCGCACACACCCAGCCCACCTGCGCACACACCAGCCCACCTGTGCACACACCAGCCCACCTGTGCACACACACCCAGCCCACCTGTGCGCACACACCCAGCCCAGCTGTGCACACACCCAGCCCACCTGCGCGCACACCCAGCCCACCTGCGCGCACACCCAGCCCACCTGCGCGCACACCCAGCCCACCTGTGCACACACACCCAGCCCACCTGTGCACACACACCCAGCCCACCTGTGCACACACCCAGCCCACCTGTGCACACACCAGCCCACCTGTGCACACACCAGCCCAGCTGTGCACACACCCAGCCCACCTGTGCACACACCCAGCCCACCTGTGCACACACCCAGCCCACCTGCGCACACACCCAGCCCACCTGCGCGCACACCCAGCCCACCTGTGCACACACCAGCCCACCTGTGCACACACCAGCCCACCTGTGCACACCCAGCCCACCTGTGCACACACCCAGCCCACCTGTGCACACGCACCCAGCCCACCTGTGCACACACACCCAGCCCACCTGCGCGCACACCCAGCCCACCTGTGCACACACCCAGCCCACCTGTGCACACACCCAGCCCACCTGTGCACACACAGAGGGTGCAGATCAGCCAGCACATGCCTCTGGACTAAACACGACGTGAAGCCCTCCCCTGCCCGAGTGTCGGGGTCCTCCCTCCCGGTCCCCCTCCCGGCAATGCTCACAGATGCCTGGTGGGTCGTCATGACGTCCCTGCGTTGACCTTTAACCCCAAACTCTCTGGGAACTTTCTGGATTCGTAACTGCAATCCTGAAGTCCTTAGGAAACCACACACACGGCAGATCCTTCCAGGGGAGATGCCCTGTGGGGCCAGGAGGGCGGCGCGACGCTAACACGCAGGCAGGAAGCTGTGCGTGACCCTCCGCAGCCACCGGGCCACTCCCGGTGGGAATCTGCGGACAGTCACAGGCCACTCTCTACTCCCACTTCCCGGCGACGAGGAGCCCGAGGCAGCCTGTCCCCGACAGAACACGGACACGGCTCGGCGGTCAGCATGGGCCCTCAGAGCTCACAGGCTGTGCTCTCCGCAGCGTCACTGACGAGCAACAATATGGAGGCAGCCGAGTGTCCGCCGACAGCGGCTCCTCGCAAGGCGGGCCGGCACGTGGGAGGCACCTGCCCTGGCGCAGGCTCCTTGGCGAACCGGGGCATGTCGCTCGCCACGGGAAGAACGGAACCCTGCCTTTCCGACAGCATGGTGACGGGAGGATGTTATGCTCGGTCAAACAAGGCAGAGAAAGAAAGCTGGCCCACTTACGTGGGATCTAAAGACGAAAATAAGTGAACAAAGCAAACAGAACGAGCTCACAGACGGTGAGCGAGCTGCCGGGGTGAGAAGTGCAGGCGGCATCGCCACGGCGACGGGAACGCGAACTAGAGCTCAGGGAACGTGGTCCATGCAGCTGACACGGCATGGTGCTCGGAGGCACCTCGCGGGCCCGGGATCGTGTGACCTCCATGCTGTGCACCTGGGCCTAATGCCATGCTTGAGAGACCAAAGTCATTTCTGAAAACACACAGACGGCCCCACGGTCACACACACCATGCCGAAGGGGTCTGTCCTGCTGGGTGAGCAGCCGTCCGGGATGCCCTCCCACAGGCCACCACCTGCCCTGCAGCCGCCCTCCCATCCCTGGCCCTGAACGACTGGCCCCCTCACTGCTCTCCCCCCATGCCCGCTCCCGGCAGCCCCTCGCAGTCCCCGGGCTTCCTGCGTCGTCCCCGGGGGCAGGGACAGCGGAAAGCGCCGCAGGCTCAGTCAGCCAGACACCCCGCCGGGCGCCCCCCAGGAGAGGGATGAGCAGCTGGACCTCGCCCCGGCCGGTGCGGCTCCGTGGACAGAGCGTCGGCCTGCGGACCGAAGGGCCCTTGTTCCTTCCCGGTCGAGGGCAGGACCGCGGTAGCAGGCTCCTCCCCGGCCCGGGCCCTGGTCGGGGCACATGAAGGAGGCAACTGATCGAGGTGTCTCTCACATCGATGTTTCTCTCCGTCTTTCCCCCCCCTTCCCCTCTCTCTAAAAGTCAACAGAAAAAAAATATCATCCAGTGAGGATTAAAAAATAATTATAATTTTAAAAAGTAAAGCCGGACCTCGACGCACGGCTCGGCAGGAACCGGGAGGCTGTCCACCCAGAACGAAGGTGGTTCGCTTATCTGCTCGGGAACATTCGTCGGGCACATTCGGGGCCGCGCCCAGCCGTGCGGCCTCAGCAGCGGGTGGAGGTGCCAGGCCCGGCACCTAAACCCCTCGGACGGTGGCACGAGGGGCTGGCACCCCCAAGAACCAGCACGTCGTCTGTGACCACCTTTTAAAAGAACTCATTGGTGCCACGTGAGGGGAACCCCAGGGAGCTGGACTCACCCAGCCGTGTCCGGGGCTCCTGGCAGCTCCATGTTCCTCGCGGACACCAGAGGCGGAGGGCACGTGGCAGGCGGAGCCTGGCCGGCTGGCGCCGCTCCCGCAGGAGGCCTGGCTCGGAGGACGGAGGGCCAGGTGGGAGTCGCCGGCCCCCGGGTCGGGCTCCGTTCACTGGGAGCCGAAAGTGAGGCCCGGACGCCTGTGGGCCTGAGCGCGTTTATCTGCTTCCAGGAGCGATGAGCTCGTTTCATGGTCTTGTTTTCACTCACGGGTTCGACGAGAAGCTAACGAAGAGCCGTAAATACACGCTGATCGCCATCCATAGCCCAGGGTGTGTCAGCTGGAAACTGCATTAGAAATCCTGTCTGTACGTCCGAGAACCAAAACCAGGCGCTCGGACGTGAAGACGGAAGAGAAGCCTCCTCTGCCAGCAGTGCGTCCGGGCACTCGCCGGCGTGCGATGGCAACACGCGCTGCTGCGCAATCAGAGCAGGAGAAAGTGCGAACGTGAGCGACCCTCTCGTCACGTAGAATGCCCATTAAAGCCGGCGATCGTAACGGACGAAACAGCCCGCCCCGTGGGGCCTTCGGGTCCACAGTAACACGAGAACCATTTACAGAAAATGTGAGTGGGAAGGAATCCACCCAAATAGCTGATAAATTATGGTTCCAGCCCTGACCGGTCTGGCTCAGTGGACAGAGTGTCGGCCTGCGGACTGAAGGGTCCCGGGTTCAATTCTGGTCAAGAGCATGTACCTTGGCTGCGGGCACATCCCCAGTGGGGGGGTGTGCAGGAGGCAGCTGGTCGATGTTTTTCTCTCATCGATGTTTCTAACTCTCTCTCCCTCTCCCTTCCTCTCTGTAAAAATCAATGAAATATTTTTTTAAAAATATATATGGTTCCAGGCAAATAGAGGTGCATGCACTCCTGTTTTTCACCGAAAACCTGCACTTTACGGGGTTTGCCCGAATGAGTTATGAAATCGACGTGAGAACTTCCGGGCAAGCCCAGGTCGGTGGGGCCTCCGGTTCGCTGCCGGCGCTCTCGGGCACGAAACCGCTTGATGTTTCACGCTCGCTGCGTGCCCACGGAGACAGCCCTGCGCCCACAGACCCACAGGGGCTCAGGCTGAGTACGGCCATCTCTGTGTTGCCAAGAACTCAGAGGAAAAGAAAAGATTCTGCCCGGCCAGTGGGGCTCAGGGTTGAGCATCAACCTAGGAACCATGAGGTCAGGGTTCGATTCCCCTTCAGGGCACACGCCCGCGTTTCGGGCTCGATCCCCAGTAGGGGGAGTGCAGGAGGCAGCCGGTCAATGATTCTCTCATCATTTCTCTCTCTCCCCCACCCTCCCTTCCTCTCTGAACTCAATAAAAATACTACTTTTTAAAGAAGGGAGTGCAAAGTTACCAAACCACGCAACAGACCTCAGCACTCAGCCAGCAGGGGCCACGGCAGGAGGCCCCCTTTTCCATAAAACCGGCCGCCTCTGATGCAGGCGTGCTGAGACCGTGACTGTTGATCTTGTTGCTATAAACACTTCGGGTTGCTCTGCCTGAGCAGGCTGAACCCCGCCCGTCACCACCCATGTCCCCTCGTGTCCGCATCAGTGATCCTGCAGCCGTGGTCAGACCTGTTAGAGGTGACAAAGCGTTCCTGGAAATTAGTAACCGGGCCAGGCCCATGGTCTGCCGGTGACGTCATCGCCAGTCCCCGCCTAACGCGGCCGGGGCCGTTTCAGGGAAACCCTGCTGGGCTCAGCAGCTGTGGACAGTCCTGAGCAGCAGCACCAGCATGAGCAACACCCCACCACCCCCCGCGATTAACGACCCCCGAGGGTGTCGATGCGGCAGGTACGCCTGCGCCGCGTTTAACCCTGCCCCGCCCACCCGCGGGTCACGAGGACCGGGGAGGCTGCTCTGGGCAGGACGGTGCCAGCTTTGTGCTGAGAGGGTGTGCGCCGACATGACCTCATGCGAGGCGTCTGGCGTGCTCAGGCTCCTCTCCGACACGTCCAAGTGCCTTTGGAGCCGGAGGAGATGAGTCGCTCTCTCGGCAGCTGCCGAGCCGCAGGCGGGCGCGGTGCTGACCTCGCTCCCTGGCATCTGACACCTGCAGGCTCCCGTGTGCTGAGTCAGCACCATCCTCGTTCCCAGGAAACTCGCCTCGTTCTCCTGGGGATCTGTTCCGAGTTGTCAGCGTGCCGGGCATTGGGGCACGGGAAGGACCTGAGACACGGGTCTATGTCCAGAGACGCAGGGACAATGGATGGGCGTCTGCAAGACACTGTCTCGGGGGACGGTCACATGACGCCAGACAGCACCTGGGTTAGACCATCCGGTAAATTCTAACACGTTCGAGAAGGAGAGGCCAGCCCAGAGAATGCTGTGCTCCGTGAAATGAGCCAACGGGGAAGACAGACGGCACGGGTCTCACTGTTTGTGGGATCTAATGAGCAGCGGGCAGTGCCCGACGCAGGGAGGCGTGGACACTCACACACCTCGAGGTGGGCGGGGCGCAGGAGGAGATAAACCAAAGAACTTACTCACTGGCTAGAGGCCCGGTGCACGAAGTTCGCACACAGGCAGGGTCCCTAGGCCTGGCTGGCGATCAGGGCCCATCAGGTTCCCTGCCTCCCCGCCTCCTCCTTCCCTCGCTACCTCAGCGCCCTGCTGCCGCCGCTGCTGATCACCCGCCATGTTCCACGCTGCCCCCTGGTGGTCAGTGCAGATCATAGCCAGCGATCAAACTCCTGCTGTTCTCCCGGTTGAACTCCCGCGGGGACACTTTGCATATTAGCCTTTTATATAGATAGAGATTCGTACCCATGGACACAGGCAATGGGAGGGAAGACCTGGGGGGTGGGTATGAGCTAGGAGGAAGGGGAAAATGGGAGATATCTGAAAAACTATCAACAATAAAAAATATATTTAAAAATAATAGAAAGGGAGGGAGGGAGGGAGGGAGGGAATGGGCCTGAGGGTGACTCACAGTACCCACCCACCCCCACCCCCCGCCGCCATCCTGGGGAGTTAGCGCCTGGAATGACGGGTTGCAAGCCTGTGCCGCATGCGACACCGATTACTCAGACGTCATTATTTACTTCCCCCAAGTCCGCGGGAGCCAGCATCGTCCTGGGGGCAGCTCAGAGCACAGCGAGGGCCTGAGTGACTCAGCAGGTTCACACCCTGAACTGAGCTGATTTACACCCGAGCCCAGTCGCCCTGGCAACACAGCCTGCTCTGTGGCCGCTGCTCCTGAGGGCTCGGCAGGGCCTGCGGACGGCAGGTTAGGAATGTGGGTGAGCCGGGCACGTGGCAGGAGGTGGGCAGCACAGCGAATCCTACGGGACTTAAAAATTAAAATGGCCTTTGACACAGAATAACACGGCCCCTCCCCAGGCACTCTGCCCCACGCTAGTCTGCACGCCGTGGGCCGGCTCTAGGCGCTCCGAGCCTGGGAAGGCCAGCCTCCATCCTGCAGTGGGATTCACCGGAGGTGGGGTCATTGATTCCATTTAAAATGTCAGGGTTAAAATAGGGAATATTTGAATTCAGGTAAAATTTATATGTCACTTTTGAACAAAAAGGTAGTAAGTCCTTATTCTGAGGAAATACTGCATCTTTTCAGTACTTGTTATGCCTTTCAGTATCCACTTCTCATTCTTGGTCCTCTGAAGTGATTATATGAGGCTTTTTGTCAAATAGATCATTTCTGATAAAATTTACTCCTAAGGATTTTACGGCTTTTTAAAGTGTTATTGGCTATTCAGATCACAGACAGCAATTTCCAACCTCACCCCTGGATACCGAACTAAACAATTCTGGTGGAAAGGTCACATGACGAAGCCATGACGAAGCCATGACGAAGCCATGAGAGATCAAAGCTCCCCACTGACCTCCTTGTGCGGCCGCGCATCCCCGGTCAGTCCCCGCAGCTTTCAGCCCAGTGTCTGTGGAGAAGTTTCACATCAAGAAGTGAAATTTTAAAAACACACACGCTTTACCGTGTAGCTCTTAAAATAGCATGGAAATTATGCTGCAGAACGTCAGCAGATGATAAAGTTTGAAAAAATATTTAATATCTCAATAAAAGGGTAATATGCAACGTGAAAAACACATGCCAATTGGTTAAAAAGACAAATAACTAAATACAATTATGAACACAATAAAGTTAGAATAAGACTGTAAGAGCAGATCCATATGCCCAATATATGCGGAGGCATGACCCTGCGTATCGATTTTCGATTACACGCACATGAAGGTCAGAGGGGCCCGGCCTTTCTCCCTCCGGGCGGCAAAGTGTTTTCGAGGGGTGTCTGCCGAGGGGACGGTGAGCGGGGTCCTCTCTCCGAGGGCTGCGCTCGCTTCAGCACGCTAACTTGTTGGTCATGAAATACAGTTAAACTGCACGCAATCCAAGAGCACCATCTACCCCGGTGAAACCACACCACAGCCAGGAGAATGGACATACCCTTCCCCCGAAACACGCCCCTGCCCGTGTGGTCCCTCTGTCCTGCTGCCCGGCCCTCACCCCAGACCCCCCCACTTTC
This sequence comes from Eptesicus fuscus, assembly GCF_027574615.1. NCBI lineage: Eukaryota > Metazoa > Chordata > Mammalia > Chiroptera > Vespertilionidae > Eptesicus > Eptesicus fuscus. Next base: position 599,138 of record NC_072486.1, on the reverse strand, counting down.
CCCACCCTCTCCCATCCCCAGGCAACCATGAGCCTCTCTCTCTTCCCTAAAGGTCAACTCAAAACTCCCCGACTTCCCTGTGGATGGAGTCGAGCACTTGCTCTCTTAGTCTCGCTTCTTCCACGCGTCGCATTTCGCCTGCGACTCCTCCGGCCTCCGGCCTCAGGACCAGCCCTCCCTGTGGGAGTCCCATCGTGCACCGTCACTGTTGGCGGACATCTGCTTCCCGTTGCAAGTGGAGCTGCTGGGCATGTTCACGGGCGCGTCTGCACGGCCGTCTGCTTTCCTCCGGGGCCTCGGGGCCCACGCGTGAGGTTCCACCAGAGAGGAGGCGTCTAACTCGCTGGGAACGCCACAGCTTCTCCAAAGGGGCCGCACCAGTTCCATCCTCACCGACCGTGGTTCCAGCGCCAGGCCCTGCCCGTCACCCACGCGGAGCGGCTGTGCGCGGCAGTCCTGTGGAGGAAGAAGCACATTTCCTTACCGACGTCCCTGGAGCCTCTCTTCTCTGTGCTTATTCACCATCTGAACTGCTTCTCTGGTGACGTCTGCTCTAATCTTTTGCCCATTTTTTAAATTGGGTTGTTTGCCATCTCATTGCCGAGTTTTGAGAATTTCTGTTATATTCTGTATTTTTAGGTAAACAAACAATTAAAAAGCTGTATATCTCTGTACCCATTTTATGAAGATTACCAGTGGCCCGATGCACGGATTTGTGCACATTGAAAGGAAATCAATTAGAAGAAAGATTCGTGTGGTAATTACGTTACTGCAAAAAATCAGCCGAAACTGGTTTGGCTCAGTGGATAGAGCGTCGGCCTTCGGACTCAAAGGTCCCAGGTTCGATTCCGGTCAAGGGCATGTACCTTGGTTGCAGGCACATTCCCAGTAGGGGGTGTGCAAGAGGCAGCTGATCGATGTTACTCTCTCATCGATGTTTCTAACTCTCTATCCCTCTCTCTTCCTCTCTGTAAAAAATCAATAAAATATATATTAAAAAAAAAAAAATGGGCCTTCCTTCCCCTGGCTGCTGACACCACCTTCACTACGGCCGGAGCCACCTTTCCGCCTTCCCACTCTGCCCAGAGGCCCCGAGCAGCTGGGGTGGTGTGGAACGCCTGCCTCCTGCCCCAGCCGCTCGGCGCCTGTGCATGCAAATTAACCTGCCATCTTTGTTGGGTTGATTTGCATACTCGCTCCTGATTGGCTGGTGGGCATTACAAAGGTACGGTCAATTTGCATCTTTCTCTTTTATTAGTGTAGATAGAGATGATGAAACAATACACTTTGCCAGCACCTCGTTCACACTGCTTCCCCGGGGATCTGGAGATATTGTGGAGATGAGCAGAGAGAAGGATGGGCCACAGGAAGCAGAGTGTCCAGATAAAAACCAGAGGCCGCTGTGTGAAGACAGGGTGTCGCTTATCGAGCGTGCACAAATCACCAACACGTTGATGGTAGTTCCCTCAGGACGGTGCGAGCTGCATCTTCATCTATTGTTTGATATTTTTAAATGTATGTAGGTAGCCGCACAGTGTTCAGGTTAACAGCACAGAGCGTGTTGGTTTGAGGGAGAACCACAGATTCGGCGTGGCTGCCTGCTGGCCTGCAGGAGCCACATCACCGCCCACGACAGCATGGCACGGCTGCTCACCTAAGGACCATCTGAGTGCGTGTGTCATAATTCACAGGGACAGGTGGCTTGTACAGAGTTTTCTAAAATCACTGATTTGCGTACATAACGCCTCTTGGGCTTAAACAACTTGAGGCTGAAGCCGCCAGGGCCATTTTCCTTCCCTCCCAGGACAGTGCGGCCCGCGGCCAGGCAGGCGTGCCGAGGCCACTGTGGGAAGCTCACTCTGAGCGTAAACAGGAAGACACGCTCCGCGGGCCCGCACCCACAACATGGCCAGCTCTTCCCGGGCCCAGCAGTTTGGGATCAACACTTAAAACCATAGATGTTTATCCGAAATAAACTCCAACCCTCCCAACTCGTCTTTATTTTTATTCGCAGTTGAAGAGCCTAGATGCCGGTTTAATTTTTAAGCAATAAATAGAAGCCGTTGTTTTCTCTCCGTGATTTACGGCCCTGGCAGGCGTTCCACCTCCCGCACGCCAGGCCCATCACTTACCCGGAGCGATAGCATCGCGGTTCCTCCTCTCAGATAAGGGGATACATCTTGGCTTTAAGGGAACCTTGGCTTCGTTTCGCAAAACAGTGAAATAAATAATAAGTATCTGCGAGAAATCATCAAAACAAAAACAAAAGGAGCTGACCAGCGTCCCGGCCCTGAAGCCCGAGCGCGCGTCGCTTCCTGGCTCGGAGCTGGCGGGGAGGGTCTGGGCGGAGGGCCCGGCCGTGACTGGCTGTTCCCGTCGGGGTGTTTTCACCAAGTGGTTCTCTGGGAAAAACAAGAAGCTGGAAGCGCTGCCCGCGAGCAGCAGCCACGGGGTCCCCGTCGGCCTGTGGACCCGGACAGGACACGGCGACGCCTGCCGCTCTCCCCGAGGGGCGGCTTCTCCAGGCCAACTCCGCACAGTGACACCGAGCAGGGCCTCCCCCGGGGTCACACGGAATTTTCCAGAAAGGCGACCCTGGGTGCCGGAACTGTGGTCTGGGAAGCTTCCCGTGGTGACTGGACACTGAGAATGCGCTCAGTATGCAGCGTGTTTAAGGCAGAAAACGCAGGTACTGGTGACCACCAGCAGCGTGCCCGTTGGCTGCTCGTGGCACGGGGCCTCCGTGTGCTCCCTCCAGGGGCAGAGCCCACAGGGACTGAGGGGCCGGATGGTGCGTTGCCAGGTTTTAAACACGTTTGAAATGTTTGGGAGCAAAGCAGGCAGGATGCCATTCAATGAGTTGTCTTTATAGCCACTGAGCCCAGCACCACACAACCATGACGATGGAGGCGGGGGAGGGGGCAGGCGGGGGCAGGGCTCTGCTGATGCCCGGCTCTAGCTGCACAGGCCCCGCCTGGCCTCTCGTCCCCGCAGGGAGCGCGGGACTGAGAAAGGCCACATCGCTGAGCTCAGGCCACCGAACGGAGACCCGACAAGATGATTCAGCTCTAAAGAGGAGAGTCATTCAGGTCGAGAGGTGAGAGGAAGAATGGAAGGACACAGTTGGGCCATCGGGATAGAGCCAAGGTTTGCCTTGACGGGGAAGAGCCGAGCCCCGCAGGGAGCAGGGAGCAGGGGGCCGACCCGTGTCCCATCGACACTCGCACGGCGAGCGGAAGGACGGAGGGACGGCACGTCTGGGAGGAGAATGTACTTGACCGTAATTTACAGTGAAAATAAACTCTGAGCATTTTTGCCTAAACGAACCCCTAGGGGCCTGTGACAGGGGCCAGGCCTCCTCGGAAACAAAGGCTGTGGAGCCGTGCCCACCGCTCGGGAACGTGGGGGTGCGCGTGGCCTCGCGGTCGAAACAAAATATTCCCCGAACAGGTGAGCCTGGCCCCAAGGGCCGAAGGTCCTGCTGTCCCCCCACACCTCCCTCCACCGCAGACGGCGCCAAAGGAAAGGGCACAGGAGTGGGCGCCTGCGGGTTCCTCGGAGGGAATCCCGTTTCCTCCCACGTGGAACGGTTTCTCTTCGCGGCTTAAAAACTGCACAGGTGCGGCCTCGCCCCTCAGAGCTGTGGGCAGGGATCCTGGAGAGCAGGTCAGAGCTGAGACGACGGAGGACAGGGCTCCCCGCTTCCTCATCCGCGGATCCTGCTCCTTGGCAGAGCTGCCGTCGTTCTGGGGTAACCACCCGCGGCGTCTCCCAGAGGCGCCCTGCAGGTCCTGTAACCACGGGAAAGTGTAACCCACCCACCCCTCTTCAGACACCGTTTCTGACGAGCGTGCAGCTGGCAGATGAACAGCGTTTGTGTGAGATCCAGGAACGAAGCTCAGAAGACGCAGACTCCGACCTCCAGTCGCCCCGTTCTGGGAGATGTGCTGGCCTTCAACGGCAGGGCCGATGGCGAAGACCAGACCGACCGGAGCCGGTTCTGAGGTCCGTCGGCAGGGACGTTTCCCCCCTCCCCTTGGTTTTGTCCCGCTTTCCCTCTCCCTCTTTACAGCAACCTCTGCCTGCACTGAGCTGAGACGTGGGCGTGGCTCCATGACAAGACCCCCACTCCTCAGGTGACCGGCACCTGAATAAACCCCTTTCCTGTTTCACCAGCAGCGGCGCAAATATCAGGACAGAAGTCCAGACGTGCCCTGTACGGAGACGAGGAGGAGTGAGTGGCGAGGCCGTGTGCCCGGGAAGGAAGAACGAGGTCCTACTTGAGGGCTAAGTCCTCACCAGCACAGAGCTCAGGTGACAGCTGAGAAGGCCTGTCACCTGCTTCAGGCGACGCCGCCCGGGAGGAACTGAAACCATCGGGAACGTAAACGCACACGCAGACTCACTCCTGAGAATAAAAATGAAAAGTGTCTGTCGTACCAGATATTAACGGGAAGCTATTCAAATTGCTAGAAACTATTGAAGAACCTAAAGAGGAATTTCTCTGGCAAAGGATCACAGATTCCTCTTCCAGCCCTAAACTGTGGTCAGTTAATCCAGTGAGTTCATATAAGTAGGTCGAACGTCAGTGACCCCGAAAACTCATTTTTGCGTGCTGGGTCCACGGAGCACACAGCTGGGCCCATCGTCTCTCTCCGCTGTCGATGTGTTTATGGGCAAGAGGTCGCGGTGCTAATTGCAGAGAAGAGTCTGAGCAAGTAAATATTTACTGGTTCCAGGGCTTATCTCCCGGGATGCGATCCTAACAGGCTGCTCCCAGCACTCCCACGGGCGGGCGGCCTGGCCTGCTGGCTGCCAGAGCTCCGGCTCGTGTTTGGACGATAACGTCCGTGTGAACCAAAGATGGGGGTCCCGTCCAGCCCAGACCTGGGGCTTCCAGCAACGAAGTCAACGCTGGGTAAATTTTGTGTAACAAGATGTTAAAACGGGACTTTGGGCTGAAACACGTAGTTATCGAATCCCAAGGTCACTGGTTAGACAGGATTTCCTCACTGTGTGGCCGAGAAGCAGTGAGCTGGCTCTCTGGCCGCAGCTGGGGGGCAGGGTCTGCATGCTCGGGTGTGCCCTCCGAGAAGCAGTGAGCTGGCTCTCTGGCCGCAGCTGGGGGGCAGGGTCTGCATGCTCGGGTGTGCCCTCCGAGGAAGTTGCCTGAAGGGTGTTTTCTGAACCGATGCCAGGGCGGGACGGTGAAGAGGGCAGGCCCACGGCGAGGGCCGGGCTGAGACGGGACGCAAACGGAGTGGTTAACTGAGAGCTCCGACAACGGGGAGGGGAGAGGAGAAACATCGCTGTGAGAGAGACACGTTGACTGGTTGCCTCCCACAGGCACCATGACCAGGGCCGGGGATCGAACCCACAACCCCGGTACGTGCCCTTGACCAGGAATCGAGTCTCTGAGCCTCCAGTGTGTGGGCAACGCTCTAACCACTGAGCCACTGGCCAGGGCCCAAAGGACATTCTGTTTCCCCTCGATGAGCTCTGGCGGCTTCTCCTGTTGAGAAGAAAACGCACCCACATGTGGTTCCTGGACGCACCCGTTCCTTCTGCCGCTGGGCATTCTCCGAGAAAACACAGACGTTTCAGATGTGACATATGAAACGAATCAGAGCCCCTGTTCAACATCCTCATTCCCACTCCTGCCGAGAAGGGCCGCAGCCCAGGCAGGGCAGGGCGAGCATCCCTGGGGGCGGCACTGGCCTTGCTCCGCTCGGAGGCCGGGCCTCAGACAGAGCCGTGTGTGGAGGGTGCTGTTCAGACTGGGAGACGCACTGGTCCTGGGAAAACCCCTCATGCCTGCCTTTCCAGGCCACCACCACCACCACCACCTCATTCGTTCACTCAGCAAACATCCATGTGAGCAAAGCTGTGGCCAGCCCGGCCGGCATGGCTCGGTGGCTGACCTATGAACCAGGAGGTCATGGTTCAAGTCCCGGTCAGGGCACATGCCTGGGTTGCGGGATCCATCCCCAGTGTGGGGCGTGCAGGAGGCAGCCGATCCGTGATTCTCTCTCATCATTGATGTTTCTCTCTCTCTCTCTCTCTCTCTCTCTCTCTCTCTCTCTCTCTCTCTCCCTTCCTCTCTGAAATCAATAAAGATATACAAAAAATAAATAAATAAAACTCAATGCTTTCAGGACAGGGTCTATTCACACTAAGGCTTAAATAGCGTCCTATAACCAAAGTCATAATAAGTATAAAACAGCGTGAGAACCACAAGCAGGTGCAAACGCAAAGAACGAAAATAAACAATGAGGCCGCCCCAATTCCTCCGTGGGCGGTTGCCCTCGGACCCAGGCCCTCCATGACCAGGGAGGGCGCCCCGCAGGGAGGACGCAGCGGGGAGGGCACGGGCTGTGGAAGCGCCCGGAAGGGCATCCATCCACGTGCGGTTTGGAGGTCAAAGACGCCCTCTCCCTGTGCAACGCCGCTCTCGCTTCCCGGCATCCAGAGAGAAAACAGGCCTCTGTCTGCACGCCTCCACAACCCCGGACGGCCATAGCCCCCGGTTACAGCCGCCTCAAAATAGCCTCTTATGGGACAAGTCATAACTGATCCCGTCTGTTTGAATAATGAATCGCTCGACGTCATGGCCACTTAAAATAACAATTTTCCAAAAAACGGAATAAGCCACTGTCCTCCTCAGTCTCCGTCCCCTTCAGCCTCGGGGGCTGTGACCTTCAGAAAGCGAAGATTCACCCCTTGGCCTCCCCCTTCCCTTTGGAGGAGGGCGTGTCCCGCCAGACCCCGTGACCTGACACTGAAAACACGTTTTCTAAAGCGGTTTCTGTCGCTGAAGGTCGTACTGGGTAGAGATGGTCAGTGTCACCTTGAGCTCGGAGCCAGCAACACGGCCGAGGAGGGGGTTGCGTTCCTCGGGGTTCACGGACGGATGCCCGCTGTGGCCCATCCCTGCTCTAAAAGTGACCCCCTCCCCCCCATGGGGGCTCATTTCCTGGGTCAGAAAGCTGCCTCTCATCTGGAGTGGGGGGCGCGACACCCCTCCTAAGCAAAGCCAGGCCTCGCCCACAACGGCTCGCTCCCGTCCCTTCCCCGTCTTCCCTCACTCAACCTCGTGTGAACGTGGGAGGCAGTGCTGTCACTGTGCCTCATGCGCAGGTGGGGAGGGGAGGGGCGGGGGAGGGAGGGAGGAAATGGGGGGGAGGGGAGGGGAGGGCAGAAACCACGCAGTCACTCTGTGTCGCCAAGTGGAGGCAGTAGCCTTTAAGCACCAGTGAAACGCTCCTCTTGCCACAGAGCAGGATGTGCAAAGGGCCTGGGGCAGCTGCCTGACCAGAGAGGCCGCAGAGGCTCCGGGTGTAGTGGTGTCCGAGGTAAATGACCGGCGGCTTTGCTCGCTGGGGAGCGATAGTGGGTGGCAGAGGGCAGGAAGGGACTCTAAAACGACGACTCGCTTTTCTTGGGTCTTTACTGCCTCCGTAACCCACGCATTTGAATTAAAAGCCAGCAGCACTTAGGACGCTTGACAAGCAAAATTCTTCAAAACTCATTTCTCAGCTCCCAGTCCTCCTGGCCTTCGTTCAGCACAGGAGCCTCCGCCATGCGATCGAGGAGAGAAGGTTCTCGTCCCTCAGGCCTCCTGGTGCCTGGTACCTGCCCAGAACCTCACAATCCCAGGCCAGACTTTCAGGGGGCGGGGGGGGGGGGGGGGGCGCATCTCGCAATCCCAGGCCAGACTCTCGGGGGGTGGGAGGGGGGGATGTCCGACGTCTCAGAACGACCTTCATGCCCATTCGCTCACTTTTCTTCAGGAAACCCTGCACGTGGTGGGGCTGCGTCACCCCGGCGTGGCGACCTGATGGCAGGCGGTTTGCTGTGTCACCGGGGAGCGCAGGGACCTGATGGCAGGCGGTTTGCTGTGTCACCCCGGCGCAGGGACCTGATGGCAGGCGGTTTGCTGTGTCACCGGGGAGCGCAGTGACCTGATGGCAGGCGGTTTGCTGTGTCACCGGGGAGCGCAGTGACCTGATGGCAGGCGGTTTGCTGTGTCACCGGGGAGCGCAGGGACCTGATGGCAGGCGGTTTGCTGTGTCACCGGGGAGCGCAGGGACCTGATGGCAGGCGGTTTGCTGTGTCTCGGGGAACAAAGGCCAGACAGGTGTGCGGCCGGACTCGCGGGCATGTCCTCCCCGGGACAGTGCGGGTTAAAGAAGGAACCGCTGGTTTCCACGCCCGGTGAGCGTGTTTCCTTAGCTGCGGAGAAGTTATTCCTCTCCTGGGCCTGCTGTTCTGCACGGACACGGCCGGCTCAGGTGTTTTCAATCACGTCAGACAACGTTCAGTCTGGGACGCGGGGAGGCACAAGGCTGGAGCGTTTGCCCCAAATTCTCCAACATTAGGATCGAGGCGTGACCGTCCTGGGCGAGGCGCGCGCTCTAGGTGTCAGCCTCCGACGTCCCGCCTGGCCACCAGCACGCACCCTCCTGCTCAAGGGAGCGCTCTGACCACAGCCAGCGCTCTGACCACAGGCTCAGCCCCCCACCCCCAGCCTGCACCCCCTCGGCCCCCGCCCACAGCCTGCGCCCCTCGGCCCCCCGCCCCCAGCCAGCGCCCCCCTGGACCCCAGCCCCTAGCCAGTGCCCCCCTGGACCCCAGCCCCCAGCCAGCGCCCCCCTGGACCCCAGCCCCCAGCCAGCGCCCCCCTGGACCCCAGCCCCCCAGCTAGCACAGGGACCAGAGAGGGAGAAGAGGGCGTGTGCATCTTATAACACAAGTGGCCACCAAGACTCTGGGCCCAGCCTTCAAGGCTCCTGTCAACCTAAGAAATGTCCAACACGCTGACCACATATAAAATGTCACCGCTAGTTCCTCCCGTGTCAGCCATGGACGGGCCCTGGGGGACGGGCCCTGGGGGACAGGCCGCAGGGAGATGGGCCCTGGAGGACGGGCCACAGGGGGACGGGCCGCAGGGAGACGGGCCCTGGGGGACGGGCCGAGGGAGGATGAGCGAGCGGCACAGGTTAGCGTGCACTGGGTCCCCCTTACGCTGTGGACCTGCCGCGTGGTCCCAGCAGCAGAGTTCACGTCTGAGCCTTTAGGAGCAAACGGGACAAGGTCTGTGGAGGGGCCGGGTTTGCACGGAGAGGGACTCCTGGTGGGAGGCCAGTCCTGTCCTCCTGGGAAGCCAGCCGCCACGTGAGCTCACCTCCCCGCCAAGGGAGGCTCCTGCGCCCGCGCCCCATGGCGTCCCCGGTCCCGAGCGCTGCAGTGAGACGGGCAGGTGCTTTTTACGTTTAATGTTTTCACTGATTTTTAGAGAGAGAAGGGAGAGGGAGAGAGGGTCATGGATCGGCTGCCTCCCACGTGCCCCCCACTGGGGATGGAGCCCACAACCCCCGCATGTGCCCTGACCTCCCAGTTCATAGGTCGACGCTCAACCACGGAGCCACGCTGGCGGGCGGACAGACAGGTTCTTAAACTCACTCCTTGCAAAGGCCCAGCCGCTACCCCTCCCATGCCCGCAGCACCCGTGGGAAGAGGACCGGGCTGCGCAGTGTCCAGAGACAGCCACATGCAGGCCGGACGTGCTGTCTAGACCGCAAAGCTCGTGCCCAGCCCGTCCTGTGACCGGCCACGCTGCGCCCCACGCTTCCAGCCGGACCCCTGGGAGGAGCCAGGAAGGTCCGTGAAACCCACCGTCTGGGGTCCCCTAGAGCCCAGGTTTGCGGAGGGTGAGGGCCAGCGGGTCTGGGCCAGACCAGCCTCTAGTGTCCAGACGTCCCGGCCGTGTGACCACCAGACGGCTGGCCTCCCGGGTCGCCTGGAGAGCCTCCCGCAGCTCCCAGGAGCGCGGCGCTGTCCGCAGGTGGCCGTTCTTCCAGGGAGGGCCCCGCGGCCCTGCCTGCTGGACGTGTCTGCGCCGCCCAGGACGGGAAACGGGGCTCGGACAAGGGCTCATCGTGACGTCACGGGGCCGAGGGCCGGGCCGAGCGTGTGCGCAGACTAGGGATCCTGGGGTGGACCCCGAGCAAACGTTCCCTGCGTCTCGGACGGAGCTGAAGTGGAGGGACGCCCTCAGCGCCTGTGGACGCAAAGGACGCTATTCCACTCGCAAGTCGTCAGTGCACCTCGTTCGGCTTCAGGAAACACACGCTCAGCAGCTCAGAGCGAGGCCGCGCCCTCAGGAGAGGCGGGAGGTAGGAGCCCAGGGCCTGTCCCCCCGCGGCGGCTGCTCTGGGTTCGAGCGGAGGGAGCCTTGCAGGTTAAAGGCACACCTTGCAAGCCCCCTTCTGGCCCTGGAGGGTGGCTTTCTGCTTCCACTTCGCCTCGTAGCCCAGCATGGCTGCCGGCGCCCCTGCCCTCCCACAGACATCCCAGGGAGGAGGGGAGGAGGGCAACACCTGTCCCCGCTGGGCAGGGCCTGCGGAGACACTGAGCCGGGAGGGGGAACGCTGCTGCTCAGCTGGGACGATGCCGCCCGAAAGGGCTTTCGGTGCAGGAAGGAGGGCGTCTCCCGGCTCAGGGCTCCCAGGTGTCAGGTGCTCTGAGCATCTCCCCTCGGCCCAGGATGTGCCTGAGCCTCCCCTGCACAGGCCAAGGCGGTCAGAGCCGGGCCTCCCCTGCGAGGTGAGGGCACCGGCCCCTGGTCCTTACTCCTGGGCCTCCGTGCCCTCTGGTTCATGGCTGTGCTCAGGGACCACAGGGCCAGCCACCTGACAGACTGAAACGCTCCCGCGGAGCCGAGGCGAAGGGCCGGGCGCTGCCTGCCACGTGTGCCTGAACCCCAGCCTCCTCACTGGGCAAGGGCTTGTTTTCAAACCCACGTGACCCAGAACACACGCAGTCATTCCTTCCGGCCAGATGTGGCAGAAAAGGGCGAGAGCCGGGATCTCTGGTGTGAGGCTGCAAATACTCCAAGGGTGAGGACGAGAAAGCAGCCGGCTGCTCACAGCAAGGACACCGGAGGCCACGCGGGGGGTGCCCACGACCTGGGCTCACGTGGGAGCCAAGCAGAGAGGACAGGGGGTCCTGCTTGGGGGGGGCGGGGCACGGCCTCTGAAGCCACCGACAACAGGAACCCTCAGCGTAAACGCCCAGGGGGTGTGGGACCCCCCCACACTTGCCTTCAACTTGACAATGTTGGCAACTCTATCGGCACCAAGTTCCCGCCACGTGGACAGCACACGTGATGACGTCCCACGTTTAATGACAACATGCACACGTGCACACGCGTGTAGGGAGAGGACACGCTCACAGGAGAGTTGTGTGCGGTAGGAAATGATTGAAAACACCCTCATATTCAGCCACAGTGATGAGTGGTGGCTACAGACACGAGGGCCCCTTGAACCAGGGAGACCTGCTGAGTCTTTACATAACCTCAGGTGAGGCCGGTGCTGGGGGCTGAGTGTCACCTATGGACCAGGAGGTCACGGCTCGGTTCCCCGTCAGAGCACAGGCCCGGGTCTGGGCTCCATCCCGTGTGGGGCGCGCAGGAGGCGGCTGACCCATGCTTCTCCCTCGCCCTTCCTCCCTGACGTCAGTACGAATATATGGATGAAACAAGAGGTCCCCCAGCGACAGTCCAGGAGAGAAGCTCAATGAGAAAAGCGCGTGACCCTTACGCGACCACCCACGTGAAGAATCAAAGTGGACGCACTCGGTCACACGGTGCCGGGAGCACCCAGCTGGTGGCCGTTGGTGCCAGCCCAAGGCCAACGGGAACCCTCACTGGGGGCGCAGGGGAGAAGGGAACTGGGTCCTGGGCGGGCAGCTCACCTGGGACTCGGCACAGCCGTGGGTCCAGCCCCGCGGGCTGCAGGGCGGCCCGGAGACATGATGGCGCTCGCCACGCCCACGGGAGCTGACTGACTTATAGAGAGAAGTCCCCGCCCCTGGTTCTGATTGGTCCCTGCTCATGCAAATGAAGGCTCCAAATTCTCCTGGTGTGATTGGTCCAAAAGGCACTGTCCTGATTGGCCAGTGAAGTTGTTGATGGGCTACAGCTGCGCGGCTCTGATTGGATGGGGAAAGCCTCAGTCCTATTGGCTGAAATGGGATTCTGGGAAACCTTCCTGAGGGCTGGCTCCACCCACGGGGGCAGCAGAAGGGCGGGGCGGCGGGGCGGGGCGGGGCGGGTAAGCTGCCCCTGAGGTGCAGTATGTGAGGCCCGTGAGAAATGGCTGCTGGGCTCTGAGTGGTTTTTTTTTCCGTTTGTTGGTTTTTTCTAAGATATTTCTATTGATGTCAGAGAGGAAGGGAGAGGGAGAGAGAGAAGCATCCATGATGAGAGAGAATCATGGATCCGCTGCCTCCTGCAGGCCCCCCACTGGGGATCCAGCCCGAAACCCGGATGGAACCCTGACCTCCTGGCTCACCCACTGAGCCACGCTGCTCCGGCTTCTTTGTTCTTAAAGGGGAGCCCACGTGGCCACCAGGTGCCCTTCCGAGCGGGCACCTTCTTGCTCAGGGTCCACAGGAGTGGCGTCCAGACCGACCGGCCCGGAAGTGGGCGCCCTGGCGGGAGCGCGGGACCCAGGGCGGAAGGGGAGGGGAGACGTGGTTGCCCCCGGGCGCTGTTGTACAGCACTTCCATTTCCTGCTTCAGATAAACACGCTTATGAAAGATGCTTTAAAATGGACTTTTGCAGGTAGATTATAGAACGTCACCAGATAAAATGAGAGAACAGCTCTAGCCGGTGTGGCTCAGTGGCCTGTGGACTGAAAGGTCCCGGGTTCGATTCCGGTCAAGGGCACGTCCCTAGTGGGGGGTGTGCAGGAGGCAGCTGATCGATGTTTCTAGCTCTCTATCCCTCTCCCTTCCTCTCTGTAAAAAATCAATAAAATATATTTTCAGTAAAATAAAATGGGAGAACAGTAAACAAGGGCGGACACACACAGAGAACCGCGTTTCCGAACGTGTGATCTCACACAGACCTCGTCGTCGACCGGGCAATTTGTAACGGCCGTTTCAGAATAAACTCCGTCTATGAGCAGTTACCTGGGCGAGCCGTCTGCTTATCTGATTTTTTTTTCAATAATAACACACATTTTGAGCAGAATGAAGGTGTTTTTACTTTTTTTAAGTGTTTTTTTTTTTTTTTAGTTGTGGGAATAAATATAAAATGCAACTGAGCTGTAAAAATAAATCCAAATGCATCTTTTATCCGTTCCCTCGAGAGGGTTTTTACTTTTTAAACTTCAGCCCAAATTGGAAACTCACGTTCCAGGATCAGCACAGGTCCTGCTGTAAACAAACCCAGAATGTCAGCAGGCAGACGGGAGAGGCGGGCGCCGGGACCGAGCCCTGGGCTCCCGTGCTGGCCGTCGCGTGGGTCCGTGGCAGCCACGTGCCTCCAGGACCTGGGCCTGACTGTGGCTGTCCCGGCCCTGAGTGGGGGGAGAGGCCAGGGGAGTCCTTTGAATTCAAGCCTGGGACGCTCCTTTACCGCGAGCCGGGCAACCCCAGCGCTGAGGTGAGCTCCCTCCCCAGGCGCCTGCTATTTTAGGCGTCACTCCCTGGGGGCCCGGCCAGCTGATTCATGTTCCCGAAAACTGTTAGTAGATTGGCATCGCGCACGAGGCCTAGTGTAAATGCTCGCAGAGGGCACGGCCCAGACCCGCCCGCTGGCTCAGGGGCTGGGCGGGCGAGGGGGGCAGTCTATCCCCCCTCAAAATGGGGTCAGGGCTCTCAAATGACACATTTAAGAAAACGTTACTAGTCAAGCCCGGGCCGGTGTGGCTCAGTGGATAGAGCGTCGGCCTGCGCACTGAAGGGTCCCGAGCTCGGGTTCGATTCCGGTCAAGGGCACGTACCTTGGCTGCAGGCTCGTCCCCGGCCCGGCCCTGGTCAGGGCTCGTGCAGGAGGCAACCCATCAACGTGTCTCTCTCACAACGATGTTTCTCTCTGTCTTTCTCTCTGCTACTCTGTCTCCAAAAACCAATGGAAGGATATCCTCAGGTGAGGATTAAGGATTAACAACACACAAATTACTAATCAATCAATTCAACTTGGCAGTGTTTGTTTGTTTGTGTTTTGAGAAAGTAGGCCGTGGCCGTGGGGTGAGAACACGTAACATCAGACTGCAGGCGCTCGATGCCACAGCTGGAGAGACAGCACAGGCCGCGGGCACACACCACCACACGGACCTGCCCCACCCCCACTCCCGCCCACGGCCTCCGGGGTGGATGGTGCGCAGGAGGCAGGCGCTGCCGGGTGTGTTGGGGGTGGTGCCACGGCCCGGGCCTGGCCGGGGGATGCCGCTCACCTGTCGGGAGGAGAGCTGAGTAACGCCTGGCGCCGGGCCCGCTGGGCGCGGAGGCTCCTCAGGCCTCGAGCAGGAGGCAGCTTGTGGATTAAATCAGCACCTCACCCCACGCTCCGAGCAGCCGGGCAGCCCAGGGCCTCGGGGCCCACGTGTGAGCTGTGCCCTGGGCTGAACCCGGCCACGGCTGCAGCTGTGGGCGCACCCCTGAGGTCGGGTAGCCGGGCGTCCGGGCGTCTGCAGAGCCCCAGCTCCCAGCCCGTGTCCTCGAAACCCCAGCCCTCCCCTGACCGTCACAGGAAGGAGGGCGTCCGTGCCACCCGGGCAGGTTGGAAGCCTCGCTGACAGGCTAAGCTCACAGGCCACTGTTCAGTCCCCTGTGAGTCCCAGGGCAAAGGTCACGGCTCCCCCAGGAGCAGAGGGACCCGCAGGCCCGGCCGGGGCCGCGTCATCTGCGGGAACGTCAAAGCAACAAGGACACTGAATCCAGTCAGCCTGTTGTCATGGTCCCCACTTGTGGGCGCTTCTGGGCGTCATCAGAGGCTGCTCCCCGAGAACAGATGGCTGGCCCATGGGGGTGGGGGGGGGGGGGGCTCCCACAGCTCTCTCTCCAGAGCAGGTTCGAGGGTGTGGGGTCCTGCAGGGCCACCGAGTGCAAGTCGCCTGGGCGCCCTGCGGCCCTGTCAGCAGGCGCTGAGCCACTGCCACATGGCACCCGACGCGGCGACTGGCACCCGCCGGGTCCCCCGGTTCTGATGTGCGTTCAGAATTTACCGGAAGAGTGAAGCCGGCTCCACTGTGTGCTGCGCCAGCATGGCCATGGGTGAACCTGGCGGGATGGGGGGTGAAGGATTAGACAGGACAGACAGAGAATAAAGCTGGGGCTAGGTGGGACGCTGCCCTCTCTGATGGAGAGACAGCACCATGTCCTGCCAGCCGAGTCTTTATTTTATAGCCAGATCCCAGGAGGCAAAGTAAGGGCGTGGCCAAGATGGGTACCATGTCCTAATCTACTCAATTCCACGCACCTGAACTCTATCATCCCACTTCACTGAGCCACGTGGGACCACAGGTTCGGACCAGAAGGTCAAGCTCACACCACAGCCTTTGGCTGTAATTGTGCTGGGACTTGCCCGTGGCTTTGCCAGGAGAGCATGGTGCCTCTCATTAGTCCCAGGCTGGAACCCGCCCAAACGCGTGGCCGCTCTCCGCACACTGACTGTGGTGAGCGGGTTGTAAATGGAATGTGTTCTTTGTGAAATTACTAACTGTTTTATCATTCAAGGATGAATCTAGGCGACAATAATCCCACGACCGTCCGTGGTGGAGGGACAGCTAACACCCATCGCCTGGCTGCCTCGGGCTCCGTGCCGGCGGCTCCACGGGGCCGGGTGCTATTTCAAGGTTATTTCACGGTGACGAAGGCGCAGCGTCCCACGACAAGATGGTCGGCGCTTGGGCCCCACAGAGAGCGTGGGGTCTGCTGCCCAGACACACGTCCCGAAAGCAAAACGGCAACTTAACACAAACCCGCTCTCCCCCCAGCTCCGTGCTGGGCTGCCAGCCCTTTCCCTGCGCGACCCGCGACCTGAGAGAGCGGGTGAACCCCAGACCCCGACCTTCCGGGTTCCACCACGGCGTCACCTGAGACCCCCCCACCCCACCCCCGTGCCTCTGCCCTTAGCGAGTGGCCCCCACCCGCCCGTGTCCCACAAAGACTAGTTCCCGCTGATGAGGACGGTGAGAGGCTCGGGCAGGGAAGGGGAGCCCCGGGGTTCCTGGCCGCATGGGCGGGTGGCAGCCCCAGCTCAGCGCGAGGCCCGGGGCGCGGGGGGGGGGGGGGGGGGGGCCGCGGGGCTGTCTCTTGGCAAACAAGTGAGTGGGTATAAATAACCCCAGTTCCCGCTGAGAAACGTGCGGGGTGTGCATGCAGCGGAATGGCCTGCAGGAGTGGCCGGGTTTCTTTAGCTGCTCTGACAACATCCACATGTGGAACCCCGAGCCCCGCACGCACGCACTCGCCGGGCCTGCTGCAGGCTCAGCGCGCGGCTCGGATGGGGGATGAGGCTTCGGTCCTGGGCGCCGGCCGTGGCCCCGAGCCAGGCCCTCGCAGCTGGGACCCCCCGGGTGGAGCCGCTCCGCGTCCTCGTCCTTCCCCCAGGCACCTGGACGCCGGGCGGGAGCCGGAGGGGCCGCACCGCCTGGGATCAGCACACCGAGGCTCCAGCACTGGAAGGCGTCTTGCGATTTTTTAACTGTTTTTTTCTGAAGTTACTTCTCTGCACGTAGTTTCCATGTTGCTGTTTTAACAGGAATGTCTCTGCCCCTAAAAGCCTTCCTAGCCCTGGCCGGGCGGCTCAGTGGATAGAGCACTGGCCCACAGATGGAAGGATCCCGGGTTCGATTCCGGTCCAGGGCCTGTCCCTCAGTTGCAGGCTCCATCCGGCTCAGTCAGGCCCTCGCGGGAGGCCACCCATCCATGTGTCTCTCTCACATCGATGATTCTGTCTCTCCCCTCCCTCCCTCTCTCTAAAAAGCAATAGAAAGATACCCTCAGGTGAGGATTAGTGACGACAAAAACCTTCCTGGAAGTCCCCCGCCCCCCCACCCCCGCCCCCGCCCCGCCGAATCCGCCTCAGCACGGCTCTCACGCTCCCACATGGATCGTGCTTGCAGCCCAGCTGTGTTGCAATTGTCTCGAGTATTTTAGGAACTAAAACGCCTCCGGAATGTTCTCCCAGATGAGAGGCTCGTTTACCTCCATCCGCCAGCACATTCTCCCACTGGCCTCGCCATGCCACACGGCGGGAGCGAGGGCCTGGGCGCAGAACCACATCAAAGCGGCAGAGGAGGCGGGGGCCGGAGACGGGGAGGCCGCGCCACGGGCCTCCACAGCCGCCCGGCTGTTCGCGTGCGGGAGGGCCTCTGAGCAGCGCCCGGTCAGCCCGGAGCCGGCAGTGCGGACGGGACCCGGGGGCACCCTGCCCCGTCCTCAGCCCTCGGTCCCTGCATCGCCGGGGAGGGGCTCCCCCGGGGGGTCCGGGAGGCGGGCTCGTCCGGGCGAAGAAACACACGCTTTCTGGCTGAAGTAAACCCGTCGTCCCTCCAGCCACATGCACCCCGTTGCATTGCAAGTCCCGAGACAGGACTTCCGTTTAAAGTGAACAGGACGCGTTTTCTGTAGGAATGTCCCTGCTCTGACTTCTTTTAAACGCATTTTATTGGCTTCAGAGAGGAAGGGAGAGAGAAACATCCATGATGAGAGAGAACCAATGACTGGCTGCCTCCTGCACGCCCCCCACAGGGGATCAAGCCTGCAACCCGGGCCTGTGCCCTGACCGGGAATCGAACCCTGACCTCCTGGTTCCTAGGTCAGTGCTCAGCCCCTGAGCCACGCCGGCCGGCACTCCTCGACTTGTAATGAAGGCCCAGGAGGAATGGCCGTGCTGAAGCGTCAGCTTGGCCACCACTGACCTGCTGCGGCTCGAGCTCCGCTGGGCGTGGGGCAGGGGCTTGGGGAGGGAGACCCCACGCTGGGCTTCCTGCTTCGGCCTCTCAGGGTCGCACACGGGGACTCGGGGTTCACAGCAGCCACCAAGACACCCAAGCTTTAAAAATGCCATCAGTCCATGCACGTGGGGAGGAGGGTGAGAATAAAAGCAAATTGATTTAAGATCAGAAGCCGCCTGGCTTCCTCCCATCTGTCAGTCACGGGCTCGCTCGTTAGGAGCTGTGCCCACACGCCCTGGCCGGGCGGCTCAGTGGGCGGAGTGCCGCCCCTTACACCCACCGAGAGGTCGGGGGCTCCGTCCCCGATCGGGGCACGTGCCTAGGTTTTGGGTTCAGTCCCCGCCAGGGCACGTACAGGAGGCAACTGATCGATGTCTCTCTCTCTCTCTTCCTCTCTCTAAAATCAATAAACATATCCTCAGGGGAGGATTATAAAAACTGTGCCCACAGAGCAGTGGTTCTCAACCTTCCTACTGCCGCGGCCCTTTAACACAGCTCCTCACGTTGTGGTGACCCCCAACCATAACATTATTTTCGTTGCTACTTCATAACTGTCATTTTGCTACTGCTATGAATCGTAATGTAAATATCTGTGTTTTCCGATGGTCTTAGGCGACCCTGCTAGCGGTTCTCAGCCTGTGGGTCTCGACATTAAAAAGGTTGAGAACCGCTGCTGTAGAGCCAGCCCTTGGGGGGGGCGGGGGGCGGTCCCGGAGCACGTGCTTCGTGAGAAGGGCCGGACCACGCCCTGGCCGTGCGCCCCTCCCCCGGTCCTGCTGGCCCCGGAGTCAGCCCCCTCCTGCCTCCCTTCCTCGTGGGTCCAAGATCCCCCCACAGCCTGGAGGTCACCCAACCTCCCCTCTTTTTGGGGGGCCACAATCGAGGGCGCGCCCTGCCAGTTCTCCCTCCACGCCTGGGCTCCGTGGACACCCACCTTCCTGCAGAAAGGAGACCTCCCCACCCCTGCCTCCACCGGCCCCCACACCCCGCAGGTCCCTCCTCGGACCCGATACCCAAAGGCTCTCCTGCTCAGCTTTGCATCCTCGGCACCTGGCGGGGGCCTGGCACCCGGGGCCCGCAGCCCCGCGTGGGATGGGGGTGCCTCAGACAGGGAGCAACGAGCCGGCGGGGGGCGGGGGGATGGGGCCTGGCCGGCCAGGGAGAGGGAATCTTCATCCTAAGTGGACGCCCCGGGAAGGAGCGGGCAGCGGGGTCCTGTCAACACGGGGATGTTGACACCTGTATCCCAGCAACCGGAACCCGCCCCAGGGGCGCGCCCGGGCGGGGCAGGGCCGCACCTGTTCACACAGAGGGAACTGGCGCTGACGCTCGTGTCTAAGGTGCTTCACGGGCAGGGAAATGTAAAGGGACGCCTCGGTCTTCTCCAGCCCATTGCTTCGCGGGAGCGGGAGAGAGCCAACGTGGCCGGGTTCCAGAGGCGGTTTCTTAAGGGCGGTTTCGGGATGTGCCTCGTGTTAAAGGGTTTGGTTCTCTAAACAGCGGGAGGGGACGCTGAGCTGAGACGCCCTGCGCGCTCCTGCGAGCGGCCGGCGCCCTCACGACGCCAGAACCACGTCCGCCATCGGTCCCGCCTGTCCCTCTTCTCGGACAGATGAAGGGATGGGTCCATATAGGTATTTGCACTCGTGTCTCAGAAAGGCTCTCAGAATTAAAGTCTCCAGAGAGAATGGCCAGGGAATAAGAACCAGCCGGTACGATCATGGGGTGTTTTATCGGACACTTTTACTAAGAAATGCGCTGCGGTACTTCCTGTGCGCGCTGAGCCGCCTCCTTTATTCATACGTCAGTGGGCACCCCAAGCCCCTGCCACAGAGCCCACCTGGTCACGGCCTGTCGGCCCTTCTGCAAACTGCCGAGTCCTGACGGCTAGTCCTCAACTAAGGAACGTTGCTTTTCCATGTGTGTGAGATGTTCGTCTGTAGTTTTCATGTGCATGTGTGTGCATGTGTGCATGTGTGTATGTGCACATGTGTGCGTGTGTGTGTGTGTGTGTGCCGCCTGTCTTTGTCTGTTCTGACCACGGGCACACGTGGTAGGGTGCGCAGTGAGACCCTCTGGGCCCCGGACCGGCGGTGGGCGGGGCCTGCACGTGCAGCGTCTTTGCGCTGCGGGCGGCTCCGGTGTGGGGTTCGTGCTCCTGGGGAGGTGGCTCAGCTCCTCGGTGGCCAGTTGACCCGTGGGGGTTGTGTGCAATGCCCCATCGTTGCCCTCTGACCCCTGCGAGCTCGGGGTGCCGCGCCCTGGCCAAGGCCTCACGGTCCTCTGCCTCCGCTCCTCCCCGCTCTGTCGGCCTTGCTGTGGCCAAGTTCGCTGATGTTTTTAAAGGCCGCCTCTCCGGTTCCCGTTTCCTCTGTTGCTTCTGTTTCCAATTTCCCTGATTCCTGCCATTCTCGGCATCCGTCCCTTCCTCTGCGCGCCGGGCTTATTTTTATCTCCTTCCGAAGTTTCTGGATTAAGTTGAAGGTTGAAGTGGTTAAGCTGAAGGTTCTCCTAGTTCCATTTGGGATAGAAATCCCCGCACGGCCTTCACGTGTCCTGGTTATCACATGTCCATGTCACTCCGTGTGTTTTCCAGTTGGCTCCCCTGACTTGCCTTGTGGCACCCCAGGGGTCAGTTAGCCATGTGTGTGCGCGCGCGTGTGTACATGTGTGTGTACATGTGTGTACATGTGTGTACGTGTGTGTGTGTGTGGTTTTCACGGGGGTGACGGTCTCCGTTGTCTGTTGCAGATCTCAGCCTCACCTCACTGCGGCCGGAGAGCCCGGTGCGTGACTGCGCCTGCCAGTGTTTCTGGGGAAACGGAGTCGCCATCGCAGCGGCTGGTCACACAGGAAACGGGGGCCCTCGTCTTGGGGACGAAGGGCAGGCTCGGCACAGAGGAAGCTGCTCCCCGCGCCCGCACAGCCTCCTCCGGAGCGTTTACTCCGGGAAGATGCGGCCCGGCAGGAGCTCAACGGAAAAAGGCCGGCGGCGCCAGCAATGGAGGGTCCCCGAGCCGGCCCTCTGGAGAGCCGCCCACCCCGTCCGGCTTCAGACGTGCCCAGCTCCAGGCGAGCATGGCCGCTCCCGCCACCTCCGGCTCCCGCCGCCTCCATCTGGGGTCAGGGCACGGTGTGTCGGCCGGGAGACCTCGCCCTGCCCGAGGAGGGAGACCGGTGTCTCTTCCCCAAAACGCACTTGTCCTGCAGACCTGGCTCCACAGCGCGAAGGCCGCCCCCCCCCCCACCGTGAGACATGCCCCTCTGTGCTGTGAGCTTTCCGCAGAGATGCCAGCGATGGCATGTCCCCCTCAGCCCCTCAGCGCTACCCACACAGCTACGAGGGCACCGGGACCCCCACACGGCCCCTCACAGTGACCCCCAGACGGCCCCTCACTGTGACCCCCACACGGCCCCTCACAGTGACCCCCACACGGCCCCTCTCTGAAACCCTCACGGAGCCGTGCTTCTGGGGTGTGACCTTCACAGGAAGGTCGGGGCACAGTCCCCTCAGCCCTGGGCCCTGCTGGTCACAGAACTCGCTGTCAACAACGTCCTTTCTCTGCTGGGGAAGCAGGACGCCTGGCTCACCACACACACGCACACACACACACACACACACATGCACGCACATACACACACACACACACTCACACACACACACACACACACACACTCACACACACATACACACACACATACATGCACATACATACACACACACATATGCACACACATACACACACATATGCACACACATGCACACGCACACACATACACACACACATATGCACGCACACACACACACGCACACACACCTCCTCCCCGGTCACCCCTGTCAAGTGCGAGCGGACAACCAGGAGGGCCCCTGCTCCACCCGTGACTGAGGGGTGGACACTCCGGGCTCCTCCGATGTCCGTGCTCAGACCCCGGGTCTCATCACCGCTTTGGAGACCCGGCCAGGAGGGCTGTGGGGGACGGACCTCAAGCCCTCGGCCCCTCCCCACCCCTCCGCTTAGCACGCGGCGTCCAGACTCGAGTGCGGCGTTCCTGGAAACGGGCTGAAGTTACGCCTAAGAAACCCGGCCGCGCTCCGGGGACGACGCGGGGCGTTTCGGGAAAAGACGGAGGACACGCTGCTCCCGCAGACATCGCCTCCTGCCGCCCGCAGACGAGGCCACAGCCCGGAGCCGCCGCGGACCTCCCCCGGCGCCGGCCTCCGGGCACAGGAATGGGAGCCGCTGTCAGTGAGCAGAAAGCGTGGTATTTCTCAATTGCACAGCACGTCCATGTCCGCACTTGGCCTTCGAGACGTAACTCAAAATACATGGCCTTTAAAGTCCGCTCCGTTCCATGAAACAGACTGTTGTCACGGTGGATCCTCTAGGCCAGTGGTCGGCAAACTCATTCGTCCACAGAGCCAAATACCCACAGGACAACGATGGAAATTTCTTTGGAGAGCCAAATTTTTTAAACTTAACCTTCTTCTAATGCCACTTCTTCAACATAGACTCGCCCAGGGCCGTGGTATTTTGTGGAAGAGCCACACTCAAGGGGCCAAAGAGCCGCATGTGGCTTGTGAGCCGCAGTTTGCTGACCACGGTCCTAAACAAAAGCGTGAAAGGGCATCTCACCGAGAAATGTCACACCGAGAACATAGAGAGACAGAAATCGCCCAGAGGAGCGGAAAGGCGCAGAGTCCGAAATGAGAAAGTCCCCGGAGGGATCCACAGCAGGGCCCGCCGACTGGAAGACGGCCGTCTGAGGAGCAGGGAGGAGAAAAGGACAAAGAGGAACGAATCGCTCCTCAGAGACCGGGGAGCCATCGAGCAAACCACCGCGCCAGCAATGGGGTCCCAGTGGGGGTGACACAGGTCCCAAGGCGAGCCCCCCAGGGCCCACCCCCCCGGTTGTGGTGTTGATTGTGCAGAATCAGAGGTTCCTGGAGGTGACCTATGAGCTCACCCAGACCCACCCGCCGGGGCAGCAGGCACAAGCCGGGGCGGGCACGTCAGCCGGTTCTCGCTCACTTTTCACTCCTCCCTCCTGCGCAAGCGGGTCCCGTGAACAACAGCCCGAGCGCGGGTTTCCTGGAACTGGTGTCCCGTGTCGGGGCAGTGGGGCCGCAGGCCCTCGGGCCCGGCCTGTTTTCTGGCTGTCACGTCATCGCGCTCATTATAGTTCCCATTCGGGCCTCAGCACACATTTTCCAACGACTTTGAAGCCGTGAGTTCATTCATTTAAAATGTCAGCTCCAATTAAACTTTTAAAAATACTCCGCTGAGGAGGCGTCCGTGGGTCATGGGAGCTGAGCGTTACTCGAAAGAGAATTCCCGGAAAGCGCTCGAGGGGGTTCCTTGCTCCGAGTACGGCTCGGATTAAAGGGTCATGGGAGCTGAGCGTTACTCGAAAGAGAATTCCCGGAAAGCGCTCGAGGGGGTTCCTTGCTCCGAGTACGGGCTCGGATTAAAGGGCACGTTTTATTGTTCAAATCCGTGGAAACCACGTCTGGTCTTTAGGGATGCGTGCCGCGGGCTCATTCGGTCAGATCAGCTCCTCCATCTGCGATAGAAGCGCACGAGGTATCTGTACACGGTGACACTTACGATGAACGATGACCGTGGCCTTGCATTTGAGGAGAACTCGCTTAGTTTAAAACAGCCACGTGGCGAACGGACCGGGCTCTGCCGGCCGGGCCCGGGCCGGGCTGGGCGTGTGACTCCTCCCCCAGGTGTGTTGTGGGTGCAGCTGCGGGTTTGTGACGTCTAAGCTCCTCCTGTGACTATTCTTTGTCGTGGGCTCGCTGAAGTCTGTTCTGCCAGCTGCGTGCTGACCTGCTGACTTCAGAGCCTCCTGAGCTGCCTGGAGCCCACGGAGCAAACCGCGTCCCGCCTCCGCCTCTGCGGGCTGGCCGTGCGCTGGGCGCGCTCCCTGCTCGGCTGGGCCGGCTCGGGCTCTGCCTCGGCAGCCGCCTGCAGCTTGAGCGGAGCCCAGAGGTCAGCCAGGCCGAGAGTGTGGGTCCCCGCCGCCCCTCCCAAGCCTGCAGCCACCCGGGCGGGCGGGGGACGGCCCAGGCGCCCCTGGGCCAGGACCTCCTCGAGGCTCCATTCCCTCGCCAAGCCCACCGCCTCCACGCCTCCGGTCTGTCTGCCGCGGGTCCCACCTGTCACCCCTCATCCCAGGCAGCTGCCGAGGGACATGGCTTTCAAATGCTTTCTGACAAATGCCACCCGGAAGGCTGCTCCGGGCCTGAGAAACTTCTAGAGCACGTGAGACAAAGCCGGACCAGCCCCTGGGGAGCCACCAACCAGACGCAGATGCAGACACAGACACAACACAGAACAGACACAACACAGAACAGACACAACACAGACACACACACACACACACAGACACACACAGACACACACACACACACACACACACACACACACAGACACACACACACACAAAGACAGACACAGACACACACACACACACACACACACACACAGACGCACACACAGACCATAACCACTCAAGAGCCAGGTCTGTATGGCCCCTCTGCACCGCGAGGCACATGGGAACACCGGCCAACTTCCCCCAATGACCACGGAGCTGGGAAGTGGGGGTTCAGGCGGGGAGTTAAAATGCCACGCGCTCTGACCCCAAAGTCTAGGAGCTGCTTCTTCCATGAAACACCCCCCCAACCCCCACCGCTGACCCCCCCCCCCCGTGGTAGTAAATCTCGTGTGGGATCCCAGAATTTGGAGATGTTTGTTCCGATATATATTCTTTATGTTTTTATAGAGAGAGGGAGGGAGAGGGAGAGAGAGAAACATCCATGATGAGAGAGGATCATTGATCGGCTGCCTCCTGCACACCCCACACTGGGGACCAAACCCACAACCTGGGCATGTGCCCTTGAACGGAATCGAACCCTAGACCCTTCAGTCCACAGGCCGACGCTCTATCCACTGAGCCACACCAGCCAGGGCCACCCTGTTCTCCTAGACTGGACTTCACTCGCTGCCCTGTCAGTCACAGCAGCAGGGGGCGGGGGGACTGGCCTTCCCGCGACTCCTCAGCAGCCCTGGGCTCCTCAGGCCTCTCCCAGACCCCACCCAAGCCGACAAATTAAAGCTGTGCTTCGTGCTCACGCGGGGGCTTCAGGACCAGCTGGATCCAGGGGCCCGGTCTCTCTTTCCACACCGTTTTGCTGGCTTCCGTCATGGCTTCTCTCCAAGGGGACCCTGTCCGGCCGCCCAGGCTGCTCCCCGTGGACGGACCCGGTCCTGTGCCAGGATGTGCTCACCCCCGAGACCCGGGAGAGGGGGCTCTTCAAACGGAGATGAGGGCGGGCTCGGCAGGACACGGAGGAGCAGATCCACACGCTGACTTACTTCCAGGACCGCGCGCTCCTGGGCTGTCGCCTCCTGAGGGCTGTACCATCAGCCCCTGAAGGCAGGCCCTCGCTTTGTGAGGGAGGAGGGGCTGGGGGTGGTGAGCACACAGTAGGGCTGACCTGGATGACTCGGCAGACAGGGAAACAGCCAGGTCCCTGGGGTTCAGACCGTTTATTACAGCCCACGGCCACGACGGTGGCGGAAGAGCTGCCAACGCGGCCGGCTTCCGGTCCCCGTGAGCAGAGACCCCCGCGAGGAGGTGGGCGGGAGGCCTCACCCGCTCAGAACCTGGGACCACTGCGCCTCCTCCCCCCTCCCCCCCCCAGGGGGCAGCGCCTGCGACCTGGCAGCTTCTCGGAGGCCCGTGGGGGCCCTGGGGTCTGGGAGGGCCGTGGCCCGTGGGAAGGAGGCAGGGGGCAGAGGGCTGGGTGGGCCGGGGACTCGGGCTTGGAGTGAAATAGTCTCCTGACCAAGCTGGTTGGCCTCCTCTTTTTTCCTGAAAACAGGACGCTTTTTGGGGGAAAAAACACCAAGTCATCACTTAATAAAGAGGGCAGAGTTTTATTTCATTTTTTGTTCAATAATACTAACAAACAGCAGACTTTAATTTTGGCTGTTTAATAGCCCAACTGAACTCCATTACTCAAGAAGCTAAGAAAAACATTGTTTTTAGGTTTTCTTACTGGGTCATGCTATCTCTCAGCCCGCTGGACTTTCCAGCTTCCTTGGCACGTAACCCGTTTCTATTTTACGAGACGCCAGCTGTCCAGCAAGTTCTCCGAAGAGAGGGCGTCTCTCGGGGAAGGTCTGGGAGTCACTGACCCGGCAGGAGGGACAGGGTCCGCTCTCTTCCGTGTTCACTCAGGACTGCAGAGTGGGGGGGCGGGGACCTTGGAAGTGAGGGAGGGGACGGGGACAGACCACCAGCAGTCTCGGATCACAATCCCGCCACCCCGCGTGGTGAGGGCAGCGTCTCCGATGTGTGTGTCGCCTCACAATTACTGAGCAGCTGAGTACCAAGTACCTTCACCAGGGGAGACACTCCTTCCCCACTCCCTGCTCCAGTTCCTGTTACTAAACACCAACACCAGACGAACCAACAGTCTGATCAAGGGGACCAGCGTGTCACAGCATTGAGCTTTATCCCATCCAAGTCCTCCCTGTCATAGTGACACTCTGGAGTTCTTTCCTGGCAGTTTTGTCAAATAAAAATGACCACATATTGACATACTAGAGGCCCGGTGCACAAAATTCATGCACAGGTAGGACCCCGAGGCCTGGCCAGCGATCAGGGCCGATCGGGGCCTCGGCGGGGGCCTTCCTTCATTCCGCACCGACCCCTGGTGGTCAGCACACATCATAGCGAGCGATCCAATGCCCGTTCTCCTGGTCGAACTCCCGAGGGGACAATTTGCATATTAGGCTTTTATAAAGAGAGATCATTCTCCCCATGTCACTGCCCCAGCATTACTTTGCTGTTGCAAGATTTCACCAAAGACGATGAGAGTCTATATAATGCATTGTTGCTATGGGATAGTCATGAGCATTACAACGTAACCATCCGTTTTCCCTGGGGCATCCGGCAGGGACACCCGCTAGGGCCTGGAGCTCCTTCTCTCCCACCGGCAAGGCCCTGGCTGGGGGCTGAAGGGCCAAGGGGACGGACTCAGCCATGCTCCAGGGTCCCCGTCCACCACTCAGATGGCCCCTCCGAGGAACGGGCCACGCTAACCGGGGGCCAGCGGCCCCTGCAAACACCGCACTGAAGGGAAGCGGGCTGCGGCCTCGGGAATCTTTCGAGACAGACCCCGGCCCTGGTTCAGAGTCAGGTCTCCGGGGCTATTTCGGGAATAAACGTGACCCCGGAGGATGCCTTGTTTCCTTTAGTTTCCCAATGAACTCGGAGGCCCTGTTCTTAACCTAACACCCAGCTACGAGGAGGGTACGGCCAGGGCAGGGTCCCAGCGAACAGGGGCGCCGGGCCCAGCGCTGGGGGCCTGCGGGGGGCCCTCGGGGAGGGGGGCTGCGCTCTGCGGCCGGGGCACCGCCCCCTTTGCGCTCTCTTCTCGGTGGAGCCGCGGCTATGACTATTGTTTATGTGTTTGCCATGGGAACAGCGGCCTTTCCGGTCTGGGGGGAGCACACACACACACACACGCGCGCACACACACGCACACACACACACACACACGCACACACGTAAGAGGTGACCAGGCGAATGTCAGCTCCGCTGCTGCAGGTGGGCTGGCGGGTGGCGGGGGAACGCCGCGGGCCCTGACTGGCTGTTTCTGCCGCAAACCGCACGAGGCTGCTCCCAGGCACCTGGGCACCGCCTGGGCCCGCGTCCAGTTTCAGCAGCGCGCGGGGAAGTCGGTTCCCCTGGGTCCCGGTCCCGGTCCCGCGGGCGCCCAGGGCTGACCCACAAGCTCCTGGAAAGTGTCAGTGCCCATTGGCTCCTGGGCCGCGCGCGCCCTCTGTCGGTCGCATGGAGAAGGGTCGCGCAGACCGCGCCGAAGAGACCCGCTCGGAGTTGGCGGGCGCGATTCACCCCATCTCAGGGCGGAGCGCGCCCCGGGCGTGCACCCCAGCGCAGTGTTCAGATTGCACGGAACAGGAGGACCCCAATGTCTCCAACGCAAGGCACCGGAGAGAACTCCGCGCAGGGTCACAAGTGGCCGGGGAAAATGGCAGTGAGTCCCCGTGGTAAGGGCTGCTTGGCTGTTGGTGACATTTTTAGTCCTTGGTTGTGGATGGAGGCTCCGCCTGAAACCATCCTCGGGGGAAATACCTGAAACAGGTCAAATCTCCGACAAGCCCCGCTCAGGACCGCTCCACGCGGGCCCACTCTGCCCACTCGGGACTCCGGGGCGAGAGCCAGCGGGAGCTTCCCGCTTTGAGAAGCGACCCCCGGGAAGAGCAAAGGCCACGTGCGCACCTGCAGAATCGCGTTTATGGGGCCAGACGTGGGGGTGCGAGCGGCCCAGCGGGTGCAAACGAAACCCTGAGACTTCGCTCCCCAGACGGACGCTGGTCGGACGTGCCCGCTCAGAAACCTCTCACGAATCCCCGGCCTCGGCCTGGAACTTGGGAAACTTTGCAAAGTGCCCCCCGGTGAGGAGCCGCGCTCCCCGGTCCCCCTAACACCGGCTCGCGGGCGACCTCCCCCGGGACGCAGGCCGAGAAGGGCGGCGGAGAGCCCAGGGTGGCGGGACGGGCGGGGACGCTGGGGTGGCCAGAGGCACCAGGGTGGGTGGGTGATGGGGGCGCCTGGGTCCTGGGGACCGCGCGGTGGCGGGGCGCCGGGCGTGCCCACGTGGAGCAGGTGCTCGGGCGGCCGCGCTGCGCACCCGGTGCCCCGAGCGATGGACGGGACCCCGGAGCCTGGTCTGCGCCTTCCCGCCCCCGTCTCCCCCCACCCCCGCGCGCCGTTCCGGGGCGTGTCCTCGGCCACTCGGGCTTCTATATAGCGGCCGGCGCGCCGGGGCCGCCAGATGCGAGCCTGGCGGTGCTGCGCTGAAGTCTGACCGACGCCTGCTCCGCTCCCGGCTCCCGGCTCCCAGCTCCTCGGCCCCCAGCTCCTCCGCTCCCGCAGCCCGCGCCGACCGCCGCCGCCCCGTGCCCGCGCTGAGCAGCAGACCCGGCTGAGCCGCGGACCCCCGCAGCGGGCGCCATGCAGCCGACGCGCCCCGCGCTCCTGGCCGCCACGCTGGCCGCGCTGGCGCTGCTCCTCGGGCTGCCCGCGGCGCGGGCCGGTGCCGGGGCGGCGGGCGCGGGCCCGGTCGTGCGCTGCGAACCCTGCGACGCGCGCGCTCTGGCCCAGTGCGCGCCCCCGCCCGCCGGCTGCGCCGAGCTGGTGCGCGAGCCGGGCTGCGGCTGCTGCCTGACGTGCGCGCTGCGCGAGGGCCAGCCGTGCGGCGTCTACACCGAGCGCTGCGGCTCCGGCCTCCGCTGCCTCCCGCCGCCCGGCGAGGCGCGCCCGCTGCAGGCGCTGCTGGAGGGCCGCGGGCTCTGCGCCAACGCCAGTGCCGCCGGCCGCCCGCGCCCCCAGGCCCCGCCCGCGCCAGGTGAGCCGGAGCGGTCCCGGTTCCCCGGCCCCGAGGGTCGTGCGTGGGGAGACGGGCCCCGCGACCCGAGGACGCCCGCGGGAGGGGCCCGCCACGGCCACTCCGTCCCCTGGGTGCGAAGTTCTTGTGAATTGCAAAGCGCTTTCGCCGAACACGGGCCGAGATTCTGCGGGAGGGAGGGAGCGGGCCCCGAGGGTGACGTCGGAGGGGAGGATCCGGGACAGGGGGCCCCGGGCTCTGGGACGCGCTTCGGTTCCCGCGGACGAGGAGCGAGCGTGTCCACGCCGCGGACGCGAGGGGCAGGGCGCGGGGACGCCGAGGTGAGCGGTGCGTTGTGGGAAGTGGCACCGCATTCGCTCAGGCTTACGGTTCGCAAAGGGGGGTCCCCTCCGGGGCTGCCCCAGAGCCCGGCGCGGGGGAACCGGGCGTTAATTCGTGTCCTTTGCGGCCGGACCACCTGACCCGCAGAAAGAAGCGAGTCTCCAAGGTCCCTCCCCCCCCCCCCCCCAGGCAGGGACGGGGGGAGCCTGAACCCCGCTGCCCAATCCGCACCCTCCCCTGTGCACCCCAGCTCTCCTGCCTGAGGCCCGCAGACACGCCGGGCGCGGGGGCTGCGGGCTGCGGGGACCGCGGGTTTGGGAGACGGAAAGGGATGGGGGAGCCAGGGCTGCCTAGGACTGAAGCCGCGGGGGTGCGTCCGGGGGAGGGGGCGGGGAGCCCCTGGCGTGGGGCCCTCGGGTGGAAAGGTCAGTGGGGCTGGCACTGCGCCTCCACCTGACAAGTGAGTCCCCGGGGCGAGGCGCGGCCCGGCCGGCAGCGGGCTCCGTGTCTCCGGAGAGGCCGCGGCCCCGGGTGGGTGGGAGGTGGATGCGCAGGTCCCCGGGACGGGACCGTCGTGCGCCCCGCGGGCCCGGGGCCGCTCAGAACGTGCCTGCGGCGTGTCCTTCCGCTGCTGGTCGGCGTCCCGGCCCCGGGAGAGCGGGCGTGGCCTGTGACCAAGTGAACGGAGGCGGGGCGACGGCCGGGCTCCGCGGGGCGCGTTCACGGGGCACTTCACGCTTAGAAGGAGGGGCTTCCCCTTCCCGCCACGTCCCGGGGCGCCGGGAAGGCGGGAAGGCGCTCATTTACATCGTCCCGCCCCGTGCCCGGGGCTTCCCTGAGGAAGGACGGGAAACGGAAAGGAAACGGAAACCAGCCCTGCCCGCCGGAGCCGGTCCGCGGTGCTGAGCTGTGCGCTCCCGGCCCGGGCCCCTCGGGGACCACGCAGCTCCTCCCCGGGGGGCTGTTCCCCGGGTGGAGGCAGAGCCCACGGGGGCGGGGCTTCCCTGATGGGCGGGGCTCTTCCCGGGGCGGGGCTTCCCTGATGGGCGGGGCTCTTCCCTGATGGGCGAGGCTCTTCCCGGGGGCGGGGCACCTGGAACCTCGGAGCGTGGAGCTGGAGCCCGTGGTCTCCCCGCCCCGCGGAGCCTGGGAAGCTCCCTCCCCGCGCCCCGCCCCGCTCCTGGGAGCCCCGAGGCCTGGGCGGGCGGCCACCCTGCCGGCCGGGAACGTTAGCGGGAGCGGGCGCCGGGCACCCAGGCGGAGCAGATGGGGACCGGAGGGCCTGGGAGGTCGGGGGTGCGGCTCGTCGGAATGGCGTGGCCATGGGGCCGCTGCCTGGCTGTGCGGACCGGGAGGGAGAAGGGACCCCACCCACCGCCCCGGTCCCGCAGCCGCCCCAGCTCGGCCTGGGAAGGAGCAGCGCGGCGCTGGCGCCTCTCCAGCCACTCGCGTGCTCAGTGCGGTTGAACCCCAGCCCCCTCGTTCGCCGTGTGGATCGTGGGGGGGGGACTCCCCGCAGGATGAGTGAGTGCCCCGGGGTGCGGCTCCGGGGAGGAGGGAGGGTTCAGGCCTCACCCCGCACCGACTCCGCAGGGGGGTGCCCGTCCAGGCTCAGCCCTGCCCCCTCCTGGTAGAGGAGGGGACGCCTGCCAGCGAGGCACCTACTTGGTCAAATCTCTTCTGAGCTCGAGGCAAAGCCAGGACCGGGGCTGCTAGTGTGCGGCTGAGACTCCATCAAGGTGTTTCTTTTTCTTAAATATTTTTTATTGATTCCAGAGAGGAAGGGAGAGGGAGAGAGAAACATCCATGATGAAAGAGAATCATGGATCGGCTGCCTCCTGCACGCCCCTCACTGGGGGTCGAGCCTGCGACCCGGGCCTGTGCCCTGACTGGGAATCCAACCGTGACCTCCTGGTCCATAGGTCGAGGCTCAAGGTGTTTTCTTGAATGACTTGGGATGGTTGAATGGCAGTGCCCCGGAGACAATGCTCAGCCCTTACCTCCTGTCTCCGTGTCTCCCCAGGAAACGGCAGTGAGTCGGAGGAAGACCACAGCGCCGTGACCGCGGGGAGCCCGGCGCTGACCGGCACTCACTGGGCCCCCGACTCCAAGTTCCACCCCGGCCACACCAAGATGGACGCCATCAAGAGAGGGAACGCCAAGGACAGCCAGCGCCACAAGGTCCACTCGGAGGCCCAGAGCACGGTCACCCAGAACTTCTCCTCCGAGACCAAGCAGGACACAGAATACGTGAGCGCGCCGCCTCCTGGGGGCGGGCGGGGGCCTGGGAGCCCGAGGCACCGGCTGCTCGTACCCCGAGCCGAGGCACACCCCGTCCAGGCACAGGGGCAGCTGCCAGTCTCCCAACGCCCAGAACAGGGACCAGACGGCCCTGCCCTCGGGGCGTCTCGGGGGCCGGGTCAAACACCGGGCGCGCCCCGGCCTCTGTGCTGGAGAAAGGCTCACAGCACCGGCTCTTCCTGTGCCCCTGGCCTCTGGGTGTCGGGTGACCCCGGTGCCGAGCCCCGTCTCGGACACACGGGAGGGGGGGCCGGTGTCCCCACGGGCGCCGTGATGGCTGAGTCAGGCCACGGGCACCGCTGGTCCCCCCGGGGTGCCCGGGCGGGTGGGACTTCATAGTGACCGGTCCACGCCCCCAGGGGCCCTGCCGCCGGGAGATGGAGGACACGCTGAACCGACTCAAGTCCCTGAGCACCCTGAGCCCGCGGGGCGTCCACCTCCCCAACTGCGACAGGAAGGGCTTCTACAAGAAGAAGCAGGTGAGCCTCCATCCGCCCCCCCCCCCCCCCGCAGGCGACCGGGAGCCACAGCT
Organism: Eptesicus fuscus; assembly: GCF_027574615.1. Classification (NCBI taxonomy): domain Eukaryota; kingdom Metazoa; phylum Chordata; class Mammalia; order Chiroptera; family Vespertilionidae; genus Eptesicus; species Eptesicus fuscus. The sequence continues at coordinate 566,784 of NC_072486.1, read as the reverse complement.
GGGCCCCTCCTCCTGCCCCTCCCTCCCCCCCCCCAGGGCCCTGCTCCCCTTTGTTAACCACGAAGGGACACAGCGCCTAGCACCTTCCCGCGGTCCCGGGTGGGCAGCCTGGTGGGCACAGGGCCTGGGAGCCCGGCCCCTCACCTTCTCTGCTCGGCACAGTGCCGCCCATCCAAGGGCAGGAAGCGCGGCTACTGCTGGTGCGTGGACAAGTACGGGCAGCCCCTCCCCGGCCACGACCCGCGGGGCAGAGCGGACGTGCACTGCGACAGCGCGGAGAGCCTGTGACCCGGTGAGCCTGGGCCGGGGCTCTCCGGCGGGAGGGGCGGGGCGGGGCTGGGCGCGGTCAGATGGAGGACAGACTGGGACACTCCCCGGAGGAAGGAGGGGTTCTGGGCCGCACAGGCAGAGGGTCTGGGCCCACGGGTCGGGTCCTCAGAGGCTTTCCCTGGAAGCCCGATGGAGCCCTTTCTTCCCAGTAAACTCTCTACCTTCAGAAGAACCTGTTTCTAAAATGGGATCTTTTTACTGATTGCAGAGAGGGAGAGAGAGGGAGAGACCAATGATGAGACAGAATCATGGGTCGGCTGCCTCCTGCACGCCCCACGCTGGACATCGAGCCCACAACCCGGGCCTGTGCCCTGACCTCCCGGTTCATAGGTCAACGCTCAACCACTGAGCCACGCCAGCTGAGCAAGAAACCTGTTTCTAAGTTAAAGACGTGTCTGTTTGTGCTTCCCCCCCCCCCCCGCCCCGCCCCCTGTAAAATACATTATGGGTATTCTGATCATCTGTGGTTAGTAGAATTTTAATAAAGTTTATTAAACCTAATTCAAACAATGACTTTTTAAACCATCATTTTGAAGAAGGCTCTCACATCCGATATTCTCTTTGACTACATGAGAGAGTTATTGGTGGGAAAAAGGAATAAATACGTCTCCTTTGGTCTCCTCAAGACAAATGTAAGTCAACAGAAGGAAATTTCATGTTTAGGTGTCTTCTTTCCTTGCAAGTTGGAAAAGGCAATTCTAATTTCGGGGTGACTGCGGAAGGACATAGCAAGCAGCCCAGCCAGCGGGGCCCAGTGGTTGAGCGTTGACCTATGAACCAGGAGGTCACGGTTCGATTCCCGGTCAGGGACACATGCCCAGGTTGTGGGCTCGATCCCCCGTGTGGGGCGTGCAGGAGGCAGCCGGTCCGTGGTTCTCTCCCATCACGGACGCTTCTCTCTCTCTCTCCCTTCCTCTCTGACGTCAGTAAGGACATATATGTTTTTAGATTGCTAGCATCGGGCAGGCCCTTCGCTCTGTGAACAGGCGGCCTGCCTGGTGCTCGGGGCGGGAGTGGAGGCCGACGCCGAGGAGTTAACCAACGTGCTCCTTTCTCTGTTTCAGTTCAGAGGGACTCAAACACCGACTCTGCACCAAAGACGGCCCAGGCGGTGACCAGCAGTGGCTACAGCCTCGAGGATCTGTCTGTCTCTGGCGAATCCGTTTCCTTTTAAACCACGTTTAGGGAGAGACCCCTGAAATGCCTGGGCTCTCAGCAGTGCGCTGAGCGGCTTCCACTCCCCAGCAGCCAGGGAACCACGTGATTTTTCTCGTCGCCTCTCCGAACCTCCTTATGAACTCAAGCGCAGACGCAGCCCACCCACCCGGGACCTCGCGCCCTAGCACCCTGCCACGTGGGCCTCCCGGGAACGCCAGCCTCTGCCCGGGGGCGTCTGCGCCTCTGGACGCACCTGCCGGGAACCAGGCCTGCGCCCCTCCGCCCACCAGCGAGCTCCTGCCCTCAGGCGGCCTGTCCTGCTTGGGGACGCGTGGAGACCATGAGGGGAGTCCTGCCTTTTTTAATGACCAAGAAGGTGCTCAGACCCGGGCACCTGGAGAAGTGGGTGGCCCGGCAGGCTCGGCCCCCAGGGCAGGGGCGGGGGGGGGGGTGCAAAGCCACACCTTTGTCTTCAGAGGCGCCCCAGACAGCGGCTCGATGCTCGGGGGGGCGGCAGGCAAGGGTGTTTTCCACTCACAACTCCAAGATCGAGGTAGTTTCCGAGGATACGCTCCTCAGAGGCAAAGGAGGTTGTGTTCATCCCTCGCCACGTGCCCTCCGTGCACAATGTAACACGTATGAATAACCATGTATCTAACCAGAGACAGGGGCCCTGGGGTAACACATATGAATAACCATGTATCTAACCAGAGACAGGGGCCCGGGGGACCCCGGAGTCGCCCCTCCTGACTCACGTATTCACAGAGAAGCGCCTTCGTGAGCTGTCACCGCTGCGTGCATCCTGGCCCACAGGTAACAGGGCCTGGACGCCACGGTCTCAGACGCCCGGCGGCCACGGCCTGTGGCCACGCGCCGCCCTCGGCCAGGCCGGGGGTCTCCAGACACTGCCTACCTTTCGCTTTCCTTTATTTTTTTAATCAAGTTTTCAGAAAGTATTTTTGAGAAGTCGGTCTCACCATGTATTTATAATTGGTTAATAAAGTGTTTACCGTGAAAAGCGCTCACCTGTGTCCGCAGCCAGCTCGCGTTGGGAGGGTCCCACGCCCCGTTTCACGGTGAGCTCCGGTGGCCCGCGGCCCGCCCGTCCCATTCCGGTGGGGTCTTGGCCGGGTCCTGGCCGGGCAGGTCAGCAGGTGCGCCCCCAGGCCCTCGCCACCCTCGGGCTTGTCCCCAGCCTCCTGCCGGTCCCGCTCCGGCGCAGGGGCACATGGGGCCTGGGGTCTGGGCTTGGGAAGGAACCGGCGGGAGGGAGAGCCGGGAACGCTGTGACTTCGGGGATCAGGGCGCACTGGTTTCTAGGACCCCCGTGCCTGGTCCTTCCTGCGCCCTTAAAGCACCCAAGTCCGCCCTCACCCACCTTGGGTGCGAGCACACGTGAGCATGCGCAGTCAGCAGGCATGGTGTGGGGGGAGCCTGCAAAGCCCTGGGCCGGAAGTGAGGGCGCACGTGCGGGGGCGGGGCCTGGCGCCCACCAGGGTCAGGATCCCGGGCAGGAGCTGTGGGCCCCCCAGGTTCGCCTTCCTGAGCACACGTTGCACACCCCCGTCACCCCAACCTCCGCTGCAGCCACACCCTGTCCACTCGCCTCCTAGTGCACTCCTGCCACATGGCGAGCACGTGACCTGCCACCTGGTCCCCCCCAGCTCCCGCCCCCACCCACCCCGCTCCCCTGCCCTCCAGGGTTCGGCTTACGGCCCCCACCCCCCCAGACGCATGCCCTGGAGTGCGCATGCTGCTCCCCTCGCTGGGTCAAGGCCCCGCGGGTGCCAGGCACCCCTTCCAGGGCTCAGCCGGCAGATGGACACTGACCGCGACGGGCAGGCCTCAGACTCCTGCTCCGGCACCACCTCCCGGAGAGAGGCCTCTCCCCAGCGTCCGACGCCTCGCCCGGAGGCAGCGTGCAGGCCGCTTGTCTGTGACGTTCCCACCGGGAATCCTCGGGGACAACGAGCAGATGCAACTGTCACGTGTCCACGACATGCATGCGCGCACACACGCAGGCACACAGACGCGCGCACAGGCACACACGTGCACACACAGCTGCGGGGCGGCCTGGTGTCCCCTGGCTCTGGGTGCAAGAAGGTCCCATCGTATTTCTACTTCTTCCCGCCTTGTCCCTCAGGAAGGTGACCCCTCCCCCGCGGTGGGTCGGGGGACAGGACCTGGTGGAGTCCTGTCAGGACATGGAACACTGAGTCACAGGTCGCTCCTGGGGACCTGGCCGAGGGGGCGGGGGGGGGGGGCTGGCAGCCGTGGGGTCTGAGGGGGCGGGGCCCCGGGGAACGGCTGGGGGCGGTGAGAGCGGAGACCTGCACCCACACACCTGGGGGCTCAGACCCCGGGCACAGCCAAGGTGGGGGCAGAGTGAGGAAAAGCGAGCGGGTAGGTAACCCTTGGAGGGAGAAGGGACCCGAGGAGCAGCGAGCCTGGCACTCCGAGCTCAGCGGTGCCAAGGGGCAGGCCAGCGCCCAGCAGGTGGCCACGCAGCCTGGGGGGAGGGGGGGGCAGAGGCTGAGGGGCGGGAGGAGGGTGGGGAGCTGGCCCAGGGGTGTTTCTGCCAGAAACCCAGGCCTGTTTACCAGCGGAAGGGACGGGGCGGGGCGAGTGGAGCAGTGAGGGCGGCCGGAGGTGGGAGGGGGGCCCAAGCCGGGGGTGACCGACACTGGGGGGCTGTTGGCCCGGCATCCTCAGAGGCGCAGCCGCTCTGGCAGGGGCCGCGGGCCGCGCAGCGGGTGGGGGCGCGCAGAGGTCCACGCAGGAGCAGGTGCTGAGAGGCCGTTTATTTGTGCACATGGTGCGAGCCTGTGACAATGCAGCCCTCACCTCCCGCACGCCCACCCACCCCTGGCGGGCTGAGCGCCACTGCGCCTCCCGGAGGGAACGAGGCTCCGAGTGGCCGCACGTCCCCGCGGGGCTGTCCAAGCTCGAGGACAGCTGGTGCGAGTGCTACACGCCGGCTGAGCAGTGTCTGTGCACGTAAGTTAGCAGAGCGCGGGTTCTCGCGTAGAAAAATAAACTCAGGGAGAATAAATAGACTACAGCTTCAGAAGCAAGTAGCGTGTGGAGTATCGAGAGCTCCCTCCCCGCACACGGAGCTGGTGTGTCGGAGCACGAACACACCCTGTGCCTCAACGTTTCGTTGAAGGAACAGGTCTCGCTGCGTCTGCCTTCGGGAAATACTGATCGCAGTTGGGGTCCCCGAACACCTCCGTGGACCCCACGATCTTCTGCCCGTTCCAGGGGTACACGCACCAGCAGACCCCTATCTCTCCATGCAGGGACACCATGCACTGCAAAACAGGGGTGCCAGGTCAGAGCGGCAGCAGAAGCTGGGGGAACGGGGCCCCCTGCCCCCAACACCCCACGGAGAGCCCACGGCTGAGGGCTCAGACCCCGGGCACCACCCGCCCACCGGGACTGACCGAGGACACACCAGCGCCCTCCAGGTCAGGTGTCCAGCGAGTCACAGACTCCACGCGTGTGCCGTGCAGTGTGGGTGTGCCCAGCGTGGTGTGCGTTCAGCTATCGGCTCCGGGGCCCCACCCTCGGGCAGGTGAGTGACGGGAACGCCGAGTGTGGTGTCCCCGGGGCTGACTGCTCCCCCGGCCAGAGGCTGGGTCTTCCTCACAGGGCAGGGAGGGGGGCCCGGGGGCGTGTTTGGGACGGGATGCAGTGGTGTGGAGCGTGGCTCTGCGGCTCGGGGACCCGCCTCCGTGGCTCACCTGCTTGGAGTGGTACATCCCGTTCCTGTGGCAGTTGGGCATGTAGAACTTGTAGAGGCCGTCAGCTGCCTGGGTCTTCTCCTGGGCCACTTTGGACAGCACCTCGTACAGTTCTCGCCGGCAAGGTTCCTGCGACAGGCACACGGCATCGGGGTAAAGGAGGAGGAAAGGCGACTTCCCCGCCCGGATGCAGGAAAGGGGGCTGTATGGACCGGGGAGACCCGGGCTGGTTCTCTGGCCTCCAGCTCTCGCCTGTCCCCAGAGGGCCGCACAGCTCTGTCTTGGGCGGTTAAGAGGGAGGTTGGGGCCCGCGCCCTCCCACCCGAACACCCCTAAACACCCATGGAAGCTAAGAGGTCTCCCCACTCTCTCCCCTCCTCCGCACGCACCCCCACCCCCACCCCCACCCCCACCCAGAGGCTAGTGCAGGCTCTGAATGGAGACTTTGGCCAGGGAGATTTCTAGCCATTGACATGGAGGCCGGCACCTCTGGTCCTTTGTCGCCCTCGAGTGGCAGAATTAAACAGGGCACCCGGAGACGGGGAGGGGGGAGATGGGGGGGCGGTGGGGAGGGTCCAGTCTTGCAGGTGGAGGGCTGGGGGATGGTCACAGGGCGTTGGGCGTGGACTTTGCGCCTTCAGCGGAGGAAGGCTCCATCGCACGTTGTGCCTAAGTCACCGCAGCCTTTCAAAGGGCGCAGACGTGACGGGGAGGGCAGCTCCGTCCTGTGCGCACTCTGTGCCCCGAGCCAGAGGCGCACCGCGGGGGTGGCCGGCCCCTCTCCACAGCAGAGCGGGGCCGCCCAGCGCCCTCCTAACGGCTCCGCAAAGCTCCGCTGTCCGTCCAGGCCCAGGGAGACGCCTGCGCCGCCCGTTCCCGCCCGCCCCACCCGACTCACCTTCGAGTCCTTGATGTTGGAGGTCCCGACCTTCTGGATCTTCTCGAAGGTACCGAGCGAGCTCCACAGCGGGGACTCTTCCCCCGGGCTCTCCTCCTCGGCCTCTGCAGACGGAGCCCACGGCCGTGAGCCCTCCCAGGACGGGGAGCCACGCTCAGCCCCCCGGCCCCCCCTCGGCTCCCCCGGAGCGTCTTTGTCATCCCACGGAGCCGGCGCTGAGTCACATGGCGAGGGCCCCTTCCACCCCGGGCCCTGGCTGCCCTCCTCACGGAGTCCACGGACCCGCTCCATCTCCCCTCCCTGCCCCGGGCCTTGCGTCGATGGGGCTCCTGAGAGGCTTGGGCCCCAAACTCTGGGTGCTGGGGGCTGGCGCCCGCTGGCTGTAGCTCTAGGCCACCCTGTGCGCCCAGGCTCGCTCCCCCCGCCCCCCGCCCCTCCCCGGGGAGAGCCTGATGGGGGGAGGCGGTACCTGTGGCCTCGGCGCTGGGCTCGGCGTTGGTGGTCTCGGGCATGCACACGCCCCGGCCCTGGGACAGCGCCCGCAGCGGCCGGGTCTCTCCGGGGCGCGCCTGGCAGCTGAGGCCGCTCTCGCAGCGCGCAGAGGTCATGCCGCACGCGTCGCCCTGGCGCAGGGCGCACATGGTGCAGCAGCCGCAGCCGTAGGGCCGGGCTCGCTCCCGGCAGGACTCGGGCACCGGCGGGCAGGCCGCCAGCTTCTCGGCGGAGCAGGGCGCGCACTCCCACCGGTGGGGCTCCTCGGCGGCGGCCTCGCCGAGCAGGGCGGCCAGCAGCAGCAGGAGCGGCGCGGCGGAGGCGGCGGGGACCGCGGGCATCGCCATCGGGGCGGCGGCGGCGGCGGGAGGGCCGGTCCTGGAGGCGCTGGGCGGGGCGGCAGGTGCTCAAGGCCCGGTGGACGCTCCGGGCGGCGATGGCGCTGGGAGCCGCGCGCGCCTTATAAAGGGCGCGGGGCGCGCACCTGCCGGAGGTTAATGATTGGCCGAGCGCGCGCCGCGGGGGACCGCGTTCCAAATAAGTTTGTTTTGCTCCTGCGCTCAAGGCCCCGCGCCAGGCGTGGGCGGGAGCGGGAGCGGCTGGGTCGCGGCTGTTTGTCCACTTGTTATGAGTTCCCGCCCCGAGCCCACGCGCAGCTCTACGCGGGAGCCGGAGCGCGTGGCCCGGGCGCGTGGCCAGGGGCGCGGCTAGTTCTGTGCCGGAGGAGCCCAGGCTGGGCCAAGGGAAGCCCACCGCCTTTTTCCCTCCCTCCCTCCCTCCCTCCCTCCTTCCCTTCCTTCCATATTTTTATTGATTTCAGAGAGGAAGGGAGAGGGAGAAACATCAATGATGAGAGAGAATCATGGATCCGCTGCCTCCTGCAGGCCCCCCACTGGGGATGGAGCCTGCAACCTGGGCCTGTGCCCTGACGGGGAATGGAACCCTGACCTCCTGGTTCCTAGGTCCAGGCTCAGCTGCTGAGCCACGCCCGCCAGGCCCCCACCCCCGCTTTCAAATGGGGAAACCGCGATTCGGGGAGAACAGGGGCGGCCGCTAAGGCATCAGCTGGCAGGTGGTTCTGGAGGGAGGAGGCTCCAGCCTGGAACTCCTGTCTCCCTGCCTTTCCCAGGAGGGGGACAGGGGAGCCCCTCCCAGGGCGATGTGGGTAACTGCACCTCCAGAGAGGAGCGGGCTGAGGCCGGGACAGAGTGCCGACGCTGCAGGGACACCCAGACCCCCGGCACCCAGACCCCCAGCACCCAGACCCCAAGCACCCAGACCCCCAGCACCCAGACCCCAAGCACCCAGACCCCCAGCACCCAGACCCCCAGGCACCCAGACCCCGGGCACCCAGACCCCAGGCACCCAGACCCCCGCCACCCAGACCCCGGGCACCCAGACCCCCAGGGCACCCAGATCCCGGGCACCCAGACCCCCAGGGCACCCAGATCCCGGGCACCCAGACCCCCAGGGCACCCAGACCCCGGGCACCCAGAGTCCAGCCACTGGGACTTTCTGACCCAGACCAGATGCGGTCAGGAATCCAACAGCAAGGCCTGCTCTTTAGTTAAAATCCCTTCTTGGATCTGCTCCTTGGGTTGCAAGACAAATGCCCCGTCCCTTCAAAGACTGTTTGGTGGCCCCACTGTCCCCAGGAGCTGCTGGTTTTCTGAGGAGCCCGGTCCCCCAGACCAGGCAGCCCTGTACGTACTGAGGGAGAACAGTCTTGAGATCAGTAAACACGCAAGTTGAGTACAATTTCCAAGTGAAGTAAAAATGAGAAGGTACTCGCCCGGCCAGCATGGCTCAGGGGCTGAGCATCGACCTATGAACCAGGAGGTCCCTGGTTCGATTCCCCGTCAGGGCACAGGCCCGGGTTGTGGGCTCCATCCCCAGTGCAGGAGGCGGCCGACCCAAGATTCTCTCTCATCGTTGATGTTTCTGTCTCTCTCCCCCTCTCCCTTCCTCTCTGAGATCAATAAAAATATTTTTTTAAATGAAAAGGTACAGGTGTGCCCTTATTTGTGTTCGATACCCCGTGTGGATAGCCACCTCCCTGTCCCCTGAATGGGCTGAAATGGGGCGGGTCAGGAGCCGAGGGAGAGGCCATGTCCCCTCGCATGTCCTTGGCCCCCTGGCTCACAGCACCTGAGACTCCTCGTTCTGTGCACGCAGGTGCTCACACGGACTGATGCATCGGGGCAGACAGCAGTGCCCGGGGTGCAGTGGGGCAGACAGCTGAGCCCCAGGGTCCTGGGAGCCCCGAGGGGCGGGGCCTGGAGCGCCCTCCCCCTACAGCCGCACCATTGTCCCCCCCAGATCGCCCCGCCAGCACCTGGCCCGTTCTTTAACCTCCCGGGCCTCAGTGTCCCCTGCTGTGAAATGGGGAGCAGTCAGCTGAGTGTGTGTGAGCCTCCCACGTCCTCCCGGAGGCCGGGGGCTGGGCCGGGGGCTGGGCCGGGGGCTGGGCCGGGGGCTCGGGTGATGAAACCCCGAAGGGCCTTTCGTCACCCGCTCGCCGGCCTCCCAGCCCGGGGCTTACTCACGGCCCAGGCGGTGTTGGGCAATCGGCTCAGAAAAACAATGCGGGGTCAAGGCCAAGGGCAGCCTCCTCGGGAGGACGAGGGGACCCTCCGGACGGGACGTGTTTTGAACCTGCGGAAACACAAAAATATGTTTTGCTCCTGGGCTGACGGGGGATGATGTCAGTGCAGCCAAGGCCGCTGCTGCCGATGAAGGCGCCGCTCCCGCTGAAGGCCCTCCAGCCCCATCCCGGGACCAGTGCGGGGGGCACCCGCTCTTCTCACATCATCACGCCAGGGCCTCACTGTGCCACCGCCACCAGCCCCCCAAAATCAGGACCCCCACGATCAGCAGGTGCGGGGTGCACCCTCCCCCCATGAGCACAGCCTGCTTCTCTGACCTGGCAAATGGCAGGGACCTGGCACAGAGAGGGGGGCAGCCTCCTCCATTCGGGGGGCAGCCTCCTCCATTAGGGGGACAGCCTCCTCCATTAAGGGGGGCAGCCTCCTCCATTACGGGGGACAGCCTCCTCCATTACGGGGAACAGCCTCCTCCATTAGGGGGACAGCCTCCTCCATTAAGGGGGACAGCCTCCTCCATTAAGGGGGACAGCCTCCTCCATTAAGGGGGGCAGCCTCCTCCATTAGGGGGACAGCCTCCTCCATTAGGGGGACAGCCTCCTCCATTGGGGGGGAAGCCTCCTCCATTAAGGGGGTCAGCCTCCTCCATTAAGGGGGGCAGCCTCCTCCATTAGGGGGGCAGCCTCCTCCATTAGGGGGGGAGCAGCCTCCTCCATTAGGGGGACAGCCTCCTCCATTAGGGAGACAGCCTCCTCCATTAAGGGGGACAGCCTCCTCCATTGGGGGGCAGCCTCCTCCATTAAGGGGGGCAGCCTCCTCCATTAAGGGGGACAGCCTCCTCCATTAGGGGGACAGCCTCCTCCATTAAGGGGGGCAGCCTCCTCCATTAAGGGGGGCAGCCTCCTCCATTAAGGGGGGCAGCCTCCTCCATTAAGGGGGACAGCCTCCTCCATTAGGGGGACAGCCTCCTCCTTTAAGGGGGACAGCCTCCTCCATTAGGGGGACAGCCTCCTCCATTAGGGGGACAGCCTCCTCCTTTAAGGGGGGCAGCCTCCTCCATTAGGGGGACAGCCTCCTCCTTTAAGGGGGGCAGCCTCCTCCATTAAGGGGGACAGCCTCCTCCTTTAAGGGGGGCAGCCTCCTCCATTAAGGGGGACAGCCTCCTCCTTTAAGGGGGACAGCCTCCTCCATTAAGGGGGACAGCCTCCTCCTTTAAGGGGGGCAGCCTCCTCCATTAGGGGGACAGCCTCCTCCATTAGGGGGACAGCCTCCTCCTTTAAGGGGGGCAGCCTCCTCCATTAAGGGGGGCAGCCTCCTCCATTAGGGGGGCAGCCTCCTCCATTAAGGGGGGCAGCCTCCTCCATTAAGGGGGGCAGCCTCCTCCATTAGGGGGGCAGCCTCCTCCATTAGGGGGGCAGCCTCCTCCTTTAAGGGGGGCAGCCTCCTCCATTAGGGGGACAGCCTCCTCCATTAAGGGGGACAGCCTCCTCCTTTAAGGGGGACAGCCTCCTCCATTAAGGGGGACAGCCTCCTCCTTTAAGGGGGGCAGCCTCCTCCATTAAGGGGGACAGCCTCCTCCTTTAAGGGGGGCAGCCTCCTCCATTAAGGGGGACAGCCTCCTCCTTTAAGGGGGGCAGCCTCCTCCATTAGGGGAACAGCTTCCTCCATTAGGGGGGCAGCCTCCTCCATTAGGGGGACAGCCTCCTCCTTTAAGGGGGGCAGCCTCCTCCTTTAAGGGGGGCAGCCTCCTCCATTAGGGGGGACAGCCTCCTCCTTTAAGGGGGACAGCCTCCTCCTTTAAGGGGGGCAGCCTCCTCCTTTAAGGGGGGCAGCCTCCTCCATTAGGGGGGACAGCCTCCTCCATTAGGGGGACAGCCTCCTCCATTAGGGGGGACAGCCTCCTCCATTAGGGGGACAGCCTCCTCCATTAGGGGAACAGCCTCCTCCATTACGGGGGGGGCAGCCTCCTCCATTAGGGGGACAGCTTCCTCCATTAGGGGGACAGCCTCCTCCATTAGGGGGGCAGCCTCCTCCATTAAGGGGGCAGCCTCCTCCATTAGGGGGCAGCCTCCTCCATTAAGGGGGACAGCCTCCTCCTTTAAGGGGGACAGCCTCCTCCTTTAAGGGGGACAGCCTCCTCCATTAGGGGGGACAGCCTCCTCCATTAGGGGGGCAGCCTCCTCCATTAGGGGGGCAGCCTCCTCCATTAGGGGGGACAGCCTCCTCCATTAGGGGGACAGCCTCCTCCATTAGGGGGGGCAGCCTCCTCCATTAAGGGGGACAGCCTCCTCCATTAGGGGGGGCAGCCTCCTCCATTAGGGGGGCAGCCTCCTCCATTAGGGGGGGAGCAGCCTCCTCCATTAGGGGGGGCAGCCTCCTCCATTAGGGGGGGCAGCCTCCTCCATTAGGGGGGCAGCCTCCTCCATTAGGGGGGGAGCAGCCTCCTCCATTAAGGGGGACAGCCTCCTCCATTAGGGGGGGCAGCCTCCTCCATTAGGGGGGGCAGCCTCCTCCATTAAGGGGGACAGCCTCCTCCATTAAGGGGGACAGCCTCCTCCATTAGGGGGACAGCCTCCTCCATTAAGGGGGGCAGCCTCCTCCATTAGGGGGACAGCTTCCTCCATTAGGGGGACAGCCTCCTCCATTAGGGGGGCAGCCTCCTCCATTAGGGGGGCAGCCTCCTCCATTAGGGGGACAGCCTCCTCCATTAGGGGGACAGCCTCCTCCATTAGGGGGACAGCCTCCTCCATTAGGGGAGCAGCCTCCTCCATTAGGGGGACAGCCTCCTCCATTAAGGGGGGACAGCCTCCTCCATTAGGGGGGCAGCCTCCTCCATTAAGGGGGACAGCCTCCTCCTTTAAGGGGGACAGCCTCCTCCTTTAAGGGGGACAGCCTCCTCCATTAGGGGGGACAGCCTCCTCCATTAGGGGGGCAGCCTCCTCCATTAGGGGGGCAGCCTCCTCCATTAGGGGGGACAGCCTCCTCCATTAGGGGGACAGCCTCCTCCATTAGGGGGGGCAGCCTCCTCCATTAAGGGGGACAGCCTCCTCCATTAGGGGGGGCAGCCTCCTCCATTAGGGGGGCAGCCTCCTCCATTAGGGGGGGAGCAGCCTCCTCCATTAGGGGGGGCAGCCTCCTCCATTAGGGGGGGCAGCCTCCTCCATTAGGGGGGCAGCCTCCTCCATTAGGGGGGGAGCAGCCTCCTCCATTAAGGGGGACAGCCTCCTCCATTAGGGGGGGCAGCCTCCTCCATTAGGGGGGGCAGCCTCCTCCATTAAGGGGGGCAGCCTCCTCCATTAAGGGGGACAGCCTCCTCCATTAGGGGGGCAGCCTCCTCCATTAGGGGGGACAGCCTCCTCCATTAAGGGGGGCAGCCTCCTCCATTACGGGGGGCAGCCTCCTCCATTAGGGGGGCAGCCTCCTCCATTAGGGGGAACAGCCTCCTCCATTTGGGGGGCAGCCTCCTCCATTAAGGGGGGCAGCCTCCTCCATTAGGGGGGGCAGCCTCCTCCATTAGGGGGACAGCCTCCTCCTTTAAGGGGGACAGCCTCCTCCATTAGGGGGGGAGCAGCCTCCTCCATTAGGGGAACAGCCTCCTCCATTAGGGGGGCAGCCTCCTCCATTAGGGGGGGAGCAGCCTCCTCCATTAGGGGGGACAGCCTCCTCCATTAGGGGGAGCAGCCTCCTCCATTAGGGGGGGACAGCCTCCTCCATTAGGGGGAGCAGCCTCCTCCATTAGGGGGGACAGCCTCCTCCATTAGGGGGAGCAGCCTCCTCAATTAGGGGAACAGCCTCCTCCATTAGGGGGAACAGCCTCCTCCATTAGGGGGGCAGCCTCCTCCATTAGGGGGACAGCCTCCTCCATTAGGGGGAGCAGCCTCCTCCATTAGGGGGGCAGCCTCCTCCATTAGGGGGGACAGCCTCCTCCATTAGGGGGACAGCCTCCTCTATTAGGGGGGCAGCTTCCTCCATTAGGGGGGCAGCCTCCTCCATTAGGGGGGCAGCCTCCTCCATTAGGGGGGCAGCCTCCTCCATTAGGGGGGCAGCCTCCTCCATTAAGGGGGGCAGCCTCCTCCATTAGGGGGGCAGCCTCCTCCATTAGGGGGGCAGCCTCCTACATTACAGTCTCTAGTCCCTTGTGGGGGTGTCTCGCTCGCATCACAATGTGCATTCACGGGGTGCAGCTAGCAGCAGGCATGGAGAGTTTTGGTCATGAATGGATGTTGGCGTTTTTAATGCTCGTCTGCATCTGTGCATAGAGTCTGTGATCTCGCCTTGGCCTGTTGACATGATGGGTCACATTAACGGAGTTTTGAGTCTTAGACACTTGGTCATGACACAGAATTTTTTCATTGTTAGATTTGATTTGCTAATATTTTTATAAGTAGACACAGGTGAGTATATATTTTTCTATATATTTTTATTGATTTCAGAGAGAGGAAGAAGAGAAAGAGAGAGATAGATCAATGATGAGAGAGAATCACTGATCGGCTGCCTTCTGCACGCCCCCTACTGAGGATTGAGTCCACAACTCGGCCCCACTGGGAGTCGAAGTGTGGCCTCCTGGTTCATGGGTCGACACTCAACCACTGAGCCACCCTGGCCGGGCCTGTTTTGCTCCTATTTTGTTGCCGGCTTTGGCTCTATGTTCATGAGACTCTGGGTTGTGGTTGTTCATTTTTGTAATGTCTTCGTTTGGTTTTGGTATCAGGGTAATGCTGGCCCCATAGAATGACGTAGGAATTATCCCCTCTGCTTCTATATTCTGGAAGATTGAGAGAAATGGTATAATTTCTCCCATAAACGTTCCTGAGTGCGTGGGGCTGGCTCCTGCCACCGGCTGAGCCTGGAGCACCGTGTCCGGACCCCCACCTGCTCCCAGAGGGGCTGCCGGGTGCGCTGGGGAGGCCTGGGGACGGGTGACACTGTGTGGCCGACAAATGTGACCCGAGACACACACCGTAGATTTCACAATGTTTCCGCTCACAACACAAACAAGAGCCTTCAGTGTCCTCAGACCAGGGTGCCCTGTGCCAGCAGGTCAGGGCACCCGGGGAGTCAGGGGGTCAGGGCACCATGCAGGGTCAGGAGGTCAGGGCACCTGGGGGTGGCCTAGCGCAGGGAGAAAACAGGACACGGGGACAGCATCCAGGCCGCCCCCACCTGGCAGGCTCTGGGACTTTGGCAACCTGAGGCCCTCGGCTCCCCATCTGGGAATAGAGCTCGCCAGGTGAGCTCTATTTTTTTATTATTATTCTTTACTAACTACGTGTTCTTTTCAGAAAAAGTGAAATGGATTTATTTTTTTAATATGTTTTTATTGACTTCAGAGAGGAAGGGAGAGAGAGAGAAACATCAGTGATGAGAGAGGCTCGCGGATCAGCTGCCTCCTGCGCGCCCCCCACTGGGGATGGAGCCCACAGCCCGGGCCTGTGCCCTGACTGGGAATCGAACCCTGACCTGCTGGTTCCTGGGTTGATGCCCAGCCGCTGAGCAGGCGGCCAGGCTCAAGTGAAATGGATGTAAGTGATGTTAACATGTGCCATCACCTGCCAGCGAGATACTGCCCATGTTACCATTTCCTTTTTGGTCTCTTTCTGGATGTGTGTGCGTGTGTGTGTGCGTGTGTGCGTGCGTGTGTGTGTGCGTGTGTGTATGCTGTGTGGCGTGTGTGGCATGTGTGTGTGCTGTGTGTAATTTTTGAAATGACCCCACACCACCTGTCCGTTGTACAGCCTTTCCCATTTAATACGTCATGGATGCCTTGTCTGCAGCTGTGCACCTGCTTACATGGGCGCACATATATGCACACGCACACACGCAGGTGGCACACAGCAGATCAGTCTGCAGAGTCTTCCTGCCCCTGGACGAGCCCTAGTTTATTGAGTCGGCCTGCGTTTCCGGCTCTGCACGGACTAGGGCTCTTAAAGGTACCGGCCCTCCGGTGGGCAGAGGGGAGTGAGAGAGGGCGGGGCTGTGCCCGGCAGCGGGGAGGAGGCTGCTGGCCTGGAACCGGCGGCGGGCTGTTGGGGGCAGGGCTGTGGGGGGGGGGGCAGGGCTGCGGGGGGGGGCAGGGCTGCGGAGGGGGGGGCAGGGCTGTGGGGGGGGGCAGGGCTGCGGGGGGGACAGGGCTGCGGAGGGGGGGACAGGGCTGCGGGGGGGCAGGGCTGCGGGGGGGGGCAGGGCTGTGGGGGGCAGGGCTGCGGGGGGGGCAGGGCTGTGGGGGGCAGGGCTGCGGGGGGGGGGCAGGGCTGCGGGGGGGCAGGGCTGCGGGGGGGGGCAGGGCTGTGGGGGGGGCAGGGCTGCGGGGGGGGGCAGGGCTGCGGGGGGGGCAGGGCTGTGGGGGGCAGGGCTGCGGGGGGGGCAGGGCTGTGGGGGGCAGGGCTGCGGGGGGGGGCAGGGCTGCGGGGGGGGCAGGGCTGCGGG
This sequence comes from Eptesicus fuscus, assembly GCF_027574615.1. NCBI lineage: Eukaryota > Metazoa > Chordata > Mammalia > Chiroptera > Vespertilionidae > Eptesicus > Eptesicus fuscus. The sequence continues at coordinate 551,134 of NC_072486.1, read as the reverse complement.
GGGGGGCAGGGCTGCGGGGGGGGGGCAGGGCTGCGGAGGGGGCAGGGCTGCGGGGGGGACAGGGCTGCGGGGGGGGCAGGGCTGCGGGGGGGACAGGGCTGCGGAGGGGGCAGGGCTGCGGAGGGGGCAGGGCTGCGGGGGGGACAGGGCTGCGGGGGGGGCAGGGCTGCGGGGGGGACAGGGCTGCGGAGGGGGCAGGGCTGCGGAGGGGGCAGGGCTGCGGGGGGGGGCAGGGCTGCGGGGGGGGCAGGGCTGCGGAGGGGGCAGGGCTGCGGGGGGGGGCAGGGCTGCGGGGGGGCAGGGCTGCGGAGGGGGCAGGGCTGCGGAGGGGGCAGGGCTGCGGGGGGGACAGGGCTGCGGGGGGGGCAGGGCTGCGGGGGGGACAGGGCTGCGGGGGGGGCAGGGCTGCGGGGGGGGCAGGGCTGCGGGGGGCAGGGCTGCGGGGGGGGGCAGGGCTGCGGGGGGGCAGGGCTGCGGGGGGGGGCAGGGCTGCGGGGGGCAGGGCTGCGGGGGGGGGCAGGGCTGCGGGGGGCAGGGCTGCGGGGGGCAGGGCTACCTGGACGGGACCGTGCGTGGAGGCCCCTGCCCAGCCTCCGCCGGCAGGGGACCCCTGAACTTAGAGAAAGGGGAGAACAGTGACAGGGCCGAGGGCCCCCCTGGGGCAGGCCGTCCGGGCGCCCTTCCGGTGGGCCAGGCGCTGATGCCCTGGAGCCGCCCGCTCAGGCTCAGTCTTCCCCTCCGGCAATGGGAACAGCCGGTCCGCGGGGGGGGGGGGGGGGGGGGGGCGGGGACCGACCTCCCGGGGGGCCCTCGGCGGGGAGGGGGGGTGCAGCGCTGGGTCGGAATGTCCGCCTCGTTGCCTTGGAGACGAGTCAGCGATGCCTCCAGTCGTGGGGGGTCGGGGGGCCTAGACGGCGGGACCAGGGAGGGGGGCTCACCTGCGGGAAGCGGAGCCCCAGGTGCGGACCCTCAGGCTCGCGGGCTGCGCCTTCTGCGCCTGCGCGGCACGGGGGGCGACAGGTGAAAACCGCGCCAGGTGAGCTGCTCCCTGCGGCGCCAGGCTGGCGGGAGCGGGATGGAGCCGGGGGCGCAGGTGGGTGGGCAGGGGGGCGGAGTGGGGGGGCAGGGGGGCAGGGGGGCAGGGGGACAGGGGGCGGAGTGGGGGGGCAGGGGGACAGGTGGGCAGGGGGCAGGGGGCGGGGGGAGGGGGCAGGGGCAGGGGGGCAGGGGCCGGGGGGGCGGAGTGGGGGGGCAGGTGGTCAGGGGGACGGGGGGCGGGAGGGGCCGCAGGGGGGGGCAGGTAGGCAGGAAGGGGGGAGGCGGTCCGGTCCGTCTGCGCTCTGGATCGCCCCAACCTGGCACCAGGGACTCTGGGTCCCGCTGCCCTTCCCCCCTGAGACCCCTGCCCACCCTCCCGGGCCGCCCCCCTCCCCCCACCCCGTGGGGCTGGTCACTGTCCCGGCCGGCCCTCCGGAGACCAAGGAGGGCGCCCAGGGTCAAGGTGAGAGGCAGGTGCAGGCCCAGGTGAAGTGCAGGCCCGGCCTCGAACCCTGCGCTGGGGGCCCCTCCGCTGGGAGGGCCCCAGGGGTCCCTGTCCTCCTCTCGGTCCGCAGCTGGGACCCAGGAGAAACATCCGCTTTCTCAGCTGCTTCTGCGGTGTCTCAGGCCCTCGTTTTCCTCGGTTCTCACCCAAAAATTGTTTTGCTTCACAGGATTTTACTTATTTTTATTATTTGTCATCCTCGCCCGAGGATAATTTTCCATTGATTTTAGAGAGAGTGGAAGAGAGAGGGAGAGACAGAGAGAAATATCGATGTGAGAGAAACACATCGATTGGTTGCCTCCTGCACGAACCCCGACCAGGCCCGGGTGGGGGAGGAGCCTGCAACGCGGTGGGTGCCCTGGACCAGAATCGAACCCGGGACCCTTCGGTCTCCCGGCCCACGCTCTCTCCAGAGCCACACCGGCGGGGGCTCGGGACTGTGTAAATTGTATTTCATTTCGCTTTTTATCTGTCCGGCTCTGACACAAGGAGCCCATGGTTCCTTCCAAAACTTTTATGCCTTTGTTTTGTGCTTTTCAACCTCACATCCATTTGGAATGTTCTTGGAAAACGAGGTGATGGGAGGTTTTTAAATTCTTTCTTTCTGAGTGATTTATGGCTTTCTAAGTGGTACAATTGCAGCCCCTGGCCGACTGTGTCAGGGGAAGGTGTGAGGTGGGACGTGGTTCAGCCCTGTTCTGGGTTTTTCCAAACGGCGGCCTGGCCCGGAGACGCTGAAATGAGGAACGCTCCCCCTGGTTTCCCGGGAGAGGTCGGCCTCGCGGGCCTGGCGTCCTGAGGCTGTTTTCGTGAAAACACGGGATCGTTTCATCTGTGAGCTCTCAGCATGTTAGTGTTGTCCTGTCACAGGACACACGGTGTCTCACGGCATGTGCCCGCTCTTCACGCTGGGAGCTCGTTCTGAAAGGGAAGTGCGTCTCGGCCGCCGGCCTGCCAATCACCCGCAGGTGCTGGCCGGCTGTGCTCGCGTCTTTGAGAGGTCGGTTCGGAGCCGCTCCTGTGAGAGAGCGCGGTGACCCCGGAGGCAGGTGGACGAGGCCTCCATGCTGGGCGAGGGCCCCAGGCCCACCCACCTGCCGTCACTTAACACACACACTTGCAGGGCGTGTTGGCGGCTCTGCTTGATGCTGAGTGTAAATGTCAAGCTGATTTTATTGACAAAAGTTTTGTACTTATTCCCCCAAAAAAATTTTTTATTTTTACTTCAAGATAGTCTGTTTTCTTTTTAAATATATTTTTATTGATTTAAGAGAGGAAGGAGAGGAAGAGGGAGAGGGAGAGGGAGAGGGAGGAACATCAGTGATGAGAGAGAATCATAGACCGGCTGCCTCCTGCACGCCCCACACTGGGGATGGAGCCCACAACCCGGGCAGGTGCCCTGACCGGGGATTGAACCATGACCTCCTGGGTCATAGGTGGATGCTCAGCCCCTGAGCCACGCGGGCCGGGCAGGACAGATGTTCCCAGGCCTGTCCTTGGGGCTCAGAGACGCCCCAGCTCAGCTGCCTGCCCCCCAGGAGGCTGCCCTGTGCTCTGTTGGGACAGGTGTCTGAGTGGAGCTCCTCTGAGGACGAGGACCCGCCTTCCGTGTGGAGACCCTCGGGGGCCGCCCCGAAGCACAGCACCCCCGCGGAGGGCTTCCCTCGCCGCCGGAGCAGGAGCCCGCGGGGCCCCAGGCCCTACCGCCCGGGTGGGGGCCCTGGGGATGGGTCCCCGCGGCCGGGGCGTGCCTCCCGGGACCTGCCGTCCCCCGTCCTCCGGAAGCAGCGGCTTTCTACCATCTGGGCCTCCGAGGAGTCCAGTGTGCAGCCGGGGCCTGACCCCAGCCCCCCGGCGCCTGGCGGGGAGCCGCCTGCACCCACCGAGGCCACTCGCCCGCTGCGGCCACAGCCCCAGCAGAAGGCGGAGCCGGGAGAGTCCCCAGGGGGCTGGACCAGGAGCCAGGGGCTGCCCGGGATCTCCTCCACCAGCAGGCCGAGGCGCCGGGACCTGAAGAAGCTGGCGGCTGTGGTAGGCCCACCCCCCCCCCCCCCGGGGCCTGACCCCGCCCGTCCCGTCCCCAGGAGCTGG